>NW_012114688.1:6791223-6801478 GCF_000951035.1 Colobus angolensis palliatus | reverse complement strand
GAGAAAAGAAATAATAATAATAATAATAACAGAATAACTCACAAAACACAGATAGGTAAAATACCTGGCTTACATATAGGACGGGTTTCACATGTACCCTATTGATATTTTGGAGGAGTGTCTTTTAATAATTCTACTTGTACATTGTAGGATGTTGTAGGATGCATAACAGCATCTCTGGCCTCTACTCACTACATGACTATAACACTCTTCTAATCATGACAATCAACAATGCCTCCATACATTGCCAAACGCCCCCTGGGTTGGGGGCGGAGGGAGGGGCAAAATCTCCATGGTTGAAATGCACCATGGAGATTTTGAACTCACCTAGGGTAAAATGGACCAGCTAACTTCTAACACCAGAAATACTCCAAGCCACCACAAACCTAAATCTAGATGCACACTTCTACAAAGAATATTAGAGAAGTTCATCTCACAACTGTCCACCACCTGGTATCATCTTCAGTGCCTCAGGAATGGCCTTTTTCCATATAGCTGGGAGTATGCTTGTGCTCTCTAAAAGTAGTTTCTTTAAAAATCTGTCCTAGATTGTGATGAAGGAACTCTCAGAGCTGCTGTTCTCTTTGGCAGTAATTATTTGCTTTCAAGTTCTGGAGTTCCTGCAACAACTGCTCAAAGTGATAACATACAACTCAGTAAATATCATTAAAGAATCCACCTAATTGCCCCTATTAAACACAGAAGTTCTTGGTTATTTCACAGAATTCAATCTGCCAGGAAACATGGATAGATCCTTGCTATGTAATAACTTAAATAATAGGTTTTATTTATGTTTCTCTAAGAACCAAAGGATTGACAACAAAAATTAAAATCCAAATCATAGCCCTTGAAAACAGAACCTGCTTGTACGTTTTTATAAGGCATTTTTTTGCCTTCAGGTAATCTTAAATTGTAGCCTCAAAAGGAGTGCCCTGTTACATAAAGTGGTAATTTTTAGCATTCTGATAAAGCTCCATTTATATAAAAGCCTTACTGATGATCTTTCCAGAAAAACAATGCAAATATAATCCCCTTTGTTGGTATTTTCAGGAGCAAGAATCATGATAGAATTTATGTATATAGTATTGGAAATGGGAATGATTATAAAGTTCCAAATTTGGATTTCAATATTTGAACTATTTGACGTATTTCTGCTGCTCCTTTGGTCTTTCTGTAATTGAAACCAAACTTTTAAAAACAAATATTTTAATGTTGAGTCACATAAACCATAAAATTCCTGAAATACAGTATCCTTTTAAAGTTGTGATTCTAATACTTGCATATTGGATTTGTAAGGGGAAGAAGAACTAATGAAACTATTGAGATATTTTTAGTTTTCTTAATGTTTAATTTGCCTTCCCACCTGGGCACTTTAGGGAATTTAAAAGTATTTTGATATAATATTCCAGTGAGAAAAGTCATCACCAAATGGTCTGTTCTTTTTAGTGCTGATATTGTTCACGCATCAACACCTGCTTCTTCCGAGATGGTAGCAGCTGTTTGAGTTGGAAAAAGGAATGAAACCTTGATCGTTTCACACTCAGTTCTACTGTATAATGAGCTAAGCCAGCTTCTGAATATCCTACTTATATTTTAGAGGAAAGTGAGATATTGCTTGCAGAAACTTTGGTTATTTGCTAAAAACCCAATAGTTATCAAAAGTAGGCAGACACATTTTCAAAAATATATATGGAATGAACCAGTTTATAAAATCTATTTAATTTAACTTTGGCTACAAATTATTTTTGTATCAGAGTCAAGAAACAGTTATAATACACCTTAATTTTAGATGAGTTTATAATATGTATAGTTTGTGTGTTTGTTTTTATTTAAAAGCTAAATTAACTAAAAGATACAAAATGTGAACCCTAAAGTGTTCTTCTATACATAAGATTTGTGCGTTTATTCAACCATATCATTTCACATCTTATTTAAATATGAGTAATCCTGTCCCCCAAAAGTTCTTAGAAAATAATCACCGCAGCAAATAAATTGTATTCAAATACAATATGTGGTATCAGACAAAGAAAGTTGGAATACTTAAAGCCTAAGCAAAGCTTTGCATTTTTTCTATGTTCTTTAAGTTCATGGAAACCAAATATTTTAATTTGTGTAGAATAGGTATGTGACACTGCTTGCTATATGTAATATTTAAAGTTAGCTAGTGATTTTCCTCTTTACTGAAGTTTCATAATACTTTATACTTGGGGTTGTCCTTGAAGACCACAGGGAGGTTTTACATTGTGCAGAATCTAGTGACCCATTTACTTACCAATGTGAATCCAATATTGTACCTATGTTCTGCAGTGCCTATTTTACCTCTGAGTGATATTCAGGGTGTTGTGTTTAATCAACCAAGACTTATGTGGTTTGGCCTATTGTTTTCTCATAGGTGACAGTTTCTACTAACTTATGAGGATAGAGGTCACGGAACAGCAAGGAGACTATTGCAAAGACTCTTCTTACTCTTAAATACTCTGCTTCTCTGGCAGAAATAAAAGTTTACAGCTGAAAATATAACCTGCATAGATTTTAAAACCAAAGTATCAAAATCAGGATAGCAGCGGACATATATAAGCACAGAAGAAAATGCTCATGTCTAAACTTCAGTACATACCTAGGATCTAGTACACTAATTTCACATTATTGAGGCAAAGTACTCACCACCAGCAGTCTCAGCAGATGTTTTATTCAGCCTCACAAGGATCGAAGAACTGTGTTGGATTTCATTTCAGGTTCAGTTTAACATGTTGAATTAGATTTTCTTAGGTCTGATCTTTATCAACTGAATTCTTACAAATTCAACTGAATTCTTCCAAAGTGTTAATGATTTAAAAGATCAGCAATATCTTCATTTCAATTATAGTCATCATATTTTTTAAGTCCAACAACGTAATGGCCTTGGGTCACTAGCTCAACGAAGATGTGCTTTAGATCATAAGTTTTATTATTCATTTTCACATGATAGCTCAGTTTATTGTACAAATTATCTTTCAATCTGATATATGGTGACCTAGAAAAAGGGCTTTATTTTCATGTCTATATAGATAGCTCTGTTCCAGTTCCGTCTGACTTAAAATTGCATCCAAAATTTAAGAAGCAAATGCATCTGGCTCAGACAGAGGAGAAGGAAAGTAAGTACAGAAGATGGCAGGGAACATCGAGTGGTCTGTATATAAACTGGTGGAGCTGGTTGGGCCACTGTGTCACATGAAAAGTGTAAGACTATTTGAGGCAGTAGCGCCTTCCACTGCATCTGTAGCAAAGTGGACCCTGCTGCCTGTGAGCCTGCCATAGGGCAGCTGGGCAAGAGCTACGCCAGCACTTGAGAGCTACACTAAAAGGTACCATTCCATAGAATATCTTCTTTTCTGTATTAGGTCATTGAAGAGACATTACAGCTTGCCAATATTACAGAATATTATATTCATAGAATATTCCACAGGATGTCTTTTGAACCAAAGCCTACATTTCAGACATGTTACCTGCCCATCTTTCACAAGTGACAGCGTGCCACTATCTCAGGTGTCAGAGAATGCCTGGCTCTCATGTAGAGCTTCTCACATATCCTGCTGGAGGAAATTTCAAAATTACTGATCCCTTCCATGGCCCATCTCAGCATGCTTTTTCCTGTATAGACCTGTATTATAGCTTTAGGGAGTCCCTGGCTCTACCTTCCAGTACTTCCACGAATCAAATGGTGAAAATGGGAGAGATTTGCTGAAGCAAATAATCCCTGATGTTTGTGCTGACAATGGCTACCACCTGTCCTGATAGACAGGGTCATGGTGTGTAGTTTTATTCTTAAGTAGGCTTGCAGCAGTAATTTTGTCTATCAGGTTGACTTCTGTTCTTAGTCTGTACGAGAAATGGAAATGTCTTGAAAGGGAATTAAATAACCTGTATGTCAGTGTAATGAATTGCAGTCCTCACATGATTAAGTGGTATTGCCTTTGATTCATAGTGAGCAGTCGCTATGGTTATGACCCCAGCAGGTTTTCTTTGTCTTTATTCGGAAATGATACTCTCATACCAGATAGGATGTTTAATCTAGCCTGGCTCAGATTTAAAAAATAACCTCTTCATATTAAAAACAGTGCTTTTATAATTATGCACTAGCTGTAAGTGTGAAGACAGCCTTACAAGGGGCACCATGGTTAAACTCCCAGTCTTACATGCTTATCTGTCTATAGGAAATATATGTGAGAGTTACAAAATGCAGAATCTGGAACCCAATGTCATAAAAACAAGTCGTCAAAATGCTGAAATTAGGGATAAATTAACATTTATATTAAATGTGTCCTTCATCATAATGTCTATCACTGATGTATGAATAAAAATACTTTTATATTTTGGAAGTGAATTGAAGCATTTGTATTAATCTCCAATACAATGTAAAACACACAAACAGAAAGGCCAGACATGGTGGCTCACGCTTGTAATCCCAAAACTTTGGGAGGCCAAAGCAGGAGGATCACTTGAGGCCAGGAGTTTGAGACCAGCCTGAGCAACATAGTGAGACCCCATCTCGACAAAAACAAAACAAAACAAAAACGTAGCCGGGCAAGGTGGCATATGCCTGTAGTCCCAGCTACTCAGGAAGCTGAGGTGGGAGGACTGCTTGAGCTGAGGAGGTGGAGGCTCTTGTGAGCTAGGATTGTACCTCTGCCCTCCAGCCTGGATAACAGAGGGACACTGTCTCAAAAACACACTACAACAACAACAACAAACATACAAGCAAGACTTGTTTTGTTAATATGTGAAATAGAGTGAGTAATCTGGAAGGTAGGAAATTTCACATTGAGGTATAAATAATTTCTTTGTTATCTTTAAAAAAACAGTAATACAAAAAAAATTTGTGTTCAAATTAAACAAGAAAAAAACATTTATCAATCTACGTATTTGTGTGAAACTTTATCCCCTTCCATGTATTTTAGTCTATTAATTCTGCTAACTGATTTGCATTGGGCAGAAATTACAAAATGAAAGCAGGACCATCACAGAAACACTGTAGTTCCTTGGTCTGAGGAATTAAAAAGACTATGGTAGCAACAGCAATGACAAAAAATAGCAATACAAATGTAACTTTGCATTTATTGAAGAAATATTTTGTATGTGTAGCATCTGTCATAGACAGTACAATTCTGTCAACAAAAGTCAATCTCTCCCTGTAGAAAAAGAATGTTTTGCTTAATATTAAAGTTCATTTGAAGTGTAAAACTATTTACCAGAAATTAGATGATTCTTTCTACTGCTTTCAAAAATGTAGTTTGTGTTCTAGTTCAAGACCTATTTTGAGACATTTTTTTGAAACCTTGTGAAATGGAGCTGGTAGCCTTATTGACTCCCAAACCCCAAAATAGTGCTGAGAGCTGAAGAGTGATTTTATATTTCAGTAATTTAAAATTTACAACAAGAATCTGAAGGATTATTCATAATATTACATAAAAAGCATAAAAATGATTATTCAAACAGATAGAGTCAGAATACACCACATCTGTGAAAGTTCCCAAAATCTTTTATTCCTATACTATTGCATACATCTATAATATAGCACCATTCTTCCAGAAGAATCATGTTAACTTCTTGTAAGAGGTTGTAGGTCTTTTTTAAATGTTATGGCTTAGATCATTTTCTTGTATGTGAAACTGAAGTATCAAAAGCACACTTCAACTACTTTGTATTGTTGCAGACCACCCTGTGTCTTGGATAAATCAAATGTGACATTTCATTGAGACCTGCTTCCTTACTTTTTCTCCATTTTCCCTGTCAATTTAATGTTTGTTGTATCGTGAATAGCTACTCACGATTGAACATCTGTGTGTTAGACACCAATGTCACATTGCCTTTATGATCACATTCAGTGTCTGTGAAGTACTTGTCATTATCCCCATTTTGCAGATAAGGAAACCTAGGCTTATTTTAGATAAGGGATTTGTCTGAGGTCTGTTCTCTTAAAGTCAGTACATCATTTGGCCTATAAAGATCTTGAAAGCCTAAAATTGGCTTTATAAATATTGGAATTGATTCTGCATGGTTCAGTAAATGTTAAAAATATTTTATATCATAGGACAATGAAGATACATATTTTATTTTCAATTAATAACCTGAGAAGTGAAAATACCCAAATATCTTATAAATCCAATGTAATTAATGTATCTTTTTTTGAGAATTTGCATAATGATTAAATTACTAGCTGTAAAGAGATACCATCCTTGCCAAAATGTTGATTATTTCAAAATTGAAATCTGATTGTTCTTAGGATAATTGACTAAGCCACTAGGTGATGTGATTTGGCTACTCATGACATTGCTTTCCTTAACTTGCGATTTGGACATATTATGAAGGATAGGATTCTTCCTCTAAAGTTAATAGTTAATTTTTCATTGTCCTTTAACTGCTAACATTTGAAGTGAACAGTTTTATTACTAAAGAGAGATGCTTTTGAAACCACTAGTGGGATAAAAGTCATAGTGGTTTTATCAATGATGAAAAGGTTAGAACAATTAGAAAGTACTCAAGGCATAATTGAGATGTATGAACTTCTGGCACATCATGAAACTGTTTTAAATGGTTGCAAAAAAGGTAGAATCAGAATTATATAAAAAAATTAAATACAGAGTTCATTTAAGGATTGCTATTTTCTACCATGTATGGTTTCCTAGGGGACAGAAATTTGCAGAGTTATTCTATAATATGTATCATTGTGTATATTATAATTTATATTTACTATTGTATTCAAACAATAAGGTTACTCATAGACATTCCTCTACTGATAGTCTCATCTTTTATCTATCCTGTTCAAATGTAACTTCTGACATTCATCCTGAAGGATAATGTATTAATGTATTAATGTATTAATGTACTCAGTGACCTGTAGACATTTAGTAACTTCCAAAGCAGCAAGGCTCAGATTTGTCCTGTGAGTCATGTGTAAAGAATATTAACCTAAAGGTATGTATGATCTTGGGATGCAATAAGAAAATGTCATTATAAAGTGCTATATAAACTTTGAATTCACATGTTCATATTCTGAGTGAAGTAATTTTTTTCATGAAGTGTACAGTCTCTACACTTTGTTAATGTTTGAACCAGCTAAAATATTTCATATTTGGTGAGTTTGTACTTGCATTGAGCATTCCTAGAATCTCTCATTAGAAGGACTTTTTTAATGCTTTTCTTCTAGAAATTTATGTAGCCCATTCCATTGTGACATGAAGGAAAGTGAGAGCTTTCCGAGTTACACTGATAACAGAAATTTATTTTGGAAGAGATTCTGAGAACACTGGCTCAACAATTAGCCAGTCATGGAGCAGAGACCAGAATAATATAAAACAAAAAATGAAAATTTGGGGAGAGGTCTTGATTTGAACGGCTAGTGAATTCAGTTGAAATACATTCCTGACATCTCAGCAACTTCACCTCATCCCTTAAAATGTTGACTTCTGTGTCTTAATTGTCTCCCTCTTCATTGTATCAAACCTATTGACATGTATGCATGCTTAGCCCTGCCAAAAGTAAACACAACCAATTTAATAGTTAATTTTTCATTGTCCTTTAACTGCTAACATTTGAAGTGAACAGTTTTATTACTAAAGAGAGATGCTTTTGAAACCACTAGTGGGATAAAAGTCATAGTGGTTTTATCAATGATGAAAAGGTTTTCATCATTGAAAACCATTTCACAAAACAATTTTCTCTGAGCCCCAAATCTATCCAGGTTACTACATCTCCCCACACATCTGGAATGAGATGCTCACATTTGCTATCTCCACTCATTCAACACTCATTTGTTTGTCGGTTTTTTACAAGATGACATACACTTTCATCACTACCCAGAAACTTACTTCTCTGAGATTACCATCTGTTTTCTACTATACTAATCAATGAGCAACTTTCAGCCCTTGATTTATTTAAATTATAAGAATTTCATAGTGCAAGACCTCCTTTCTTCTTGGAATTCCTTTATTCTTGTTTCCATGCTACATGCGTTAGTAGTTTTTATTCCATTCTTCTGCCTTTTCCCTCTTAGTCTACTTCAGTATCTTTACTCACTTATCTTTTAAAAGCTATTATTCATCCAGGTTCTGTTTTTAGGTCTGATTTTCTTCTCACTCTAAATGAGTCTATGAATAATTTCTTTCATGTGAGTGGTTTCAATCACTATTTATACACTAATGTAGAGAGACAGACAGATAATAGATACATATTATTTAACTCCATCATGTATCATCAGCACCACTTACCTAAATTCTGACCTTCAGTTCTATATACTTAACTGCTTTTTTTGAAATCTTCATCCAGATTCACAATATCAATTTGTATATATTCAAACTTATAATAATAATAATATTTCTTCAAACATTAGTTTTTAACTTGGGTCTTTTTATTAAAAAAAATACTGCTATCATGATACAGTTTGGAAATGATATATCTGTGTTATTTTAGACTTTGCATTCTAAATTGTATGTGCTTTAGTATGTGTGTGTGCCTTTTCTCCTTTTTCCCGATAAATCTCACTATAGTTTTATTCCACTGAATTCGTCTTTTCAAAAAGCCATCTGTGGACATAATTCATCATCTCTATCATGTCTTTACTATTTCATTAATTATTTCTTTGTAGCTTTACTTTGTTTTCTTCTTAGGTTGGATACTAATTGGATACTTCAGTTGGACACTAGTTGCATACTAGTTTTCTTAGGTAGATACTACTATGTTTTCTTACTTCTTAAGTTGGATGCTTTTTTGTTCTTTAATTTTTTAATTGAACTTTTATTTTAGATAAAGGGGGTACGTGTGCAGGTTGGTACATGAGAACAATGCATGGTGCTGAGGTTTAGGGTATGGATCCTATTACCAAGGCAGTGAATATGTTACCGAATATATAGTTTTTCAAACCATACTTCCCTTTCTCTCAGTAATTCCCAGTGTCTATTGTTTCCATATTGATGTCCATGTGTGCCTAATGTTTAGCTCACACTTACAAGTGAGAACACATGGTATTTGGTTTTCTCTTCCTGCGTTAATTTACTTAGGATTTGACCTCTGACTCCATCCATGCTTCTGCAAAGGACATAATTTCATTCTTTTTTTATAAAAAGATGTTTTATGGTTCTATTCCATGGTGTAAATGTATCACGTTTTCTTTATCCTTTCTACCATTGATGGGCACCTGGGTTGATTCCACATCTTTGCTATTTGAATAGAACAGGTATGAACATATGAATACATGTTTATTTTTGGTAGAATACTTTTCCTTTGGGTATATAACTCCCAGTAGGATTGCTGGGTCAAATGTTAGCTCTGTTTTAAGTTCTTTGAGAAATCTTCAGATTGCTTTCCACAGTGGTGGACTAATTTACATTTCCAACAACAGTCTATAAGCATTCCTTTTTCTCTGAAGCTTTATCAACAACACCTCTTGTTTTTTGACTTTTTAATAATAGCCATTCTGACTGGTGTGAGAAGATACCTCACTGTGGTTTTGATTTGTATTTATTCCAGTATATTTACTTAAAGAAATAAATGGCTCTTCAAATATCACTTTCACTAAATTCATTAGCATTCTATGTGTAGTATTTTTGTTATTTAATTACAAGTGTTTGAAAAACCCCATTATGATTTCTTCTTTAGAGAAATATTGTTCCTTACTATTTTAATTTTCAAATATATAATTATGTTAATATTCCTTTTGTTTACTTTTTTATTTAATTAGATTATGATCACAGAATATGATTTTTGCTCTTTCTTTAGATTTATTTTATGCTTAAGTTCTAATATGTAATCATTTATAATTGCTTCATATAAGCTTGCATAGGATATGTAATCCTTGTCTGTTGCATGTAGCATTCCATATATGTTCATCAAATCTATTCTATTGTGTTCTACAAAAACTCTGTATCTATATTGTTTTAATAGGGCATCCATAGTACGAGAAAGAAATCCAAATATTCTACTTTAATATTACTATGTAAAATTCACCTTGTTCTGTTAATTCTATGTATAAAATTTTGGCTATTCTATTAGTTGTATACATCTTTGGGATTACTATATATTCTGAATGAATGATCCTTTTATTGTTATATAAAGACACTCATGATGTAGAAACATTTATAAATTTTTTTTTTTTAATTTTCAAATTTTTAATATATTTGCTTTTTTTGTTGTTTTTCCAAGTTTTTTTTTTTATTTTTTTATTTTTTTATTATACTTTAAGTTCTAGGGTACATGTGCATAACGTGCAGGTTTGTTACAT
>NW_012114688.1:6784880-6785572 GCF_000951035.1 Colobus angolensis palliatus | reverse complement strand
AGCTGTTCCTATTCGGCCATCTTGCTCCGCCCCCCTCAAACATTTATAAAATTTTTATGATTTGCTTGATTTTTATCTTTTAAAGAAATCTGTTCTTTTCCTTAGATCATAGAAGTATTTTTTATATTGTCAGAGAAAATGGCAATTTTGTTTGTCTTTTACCATTATTATATCTCCCATTAACTTCTCTTATTGCACTGACTGAAACTTCCAGTAAATTTTGCATAGTAATAATGAGAGTAAAGTCTCCTTACTCTTTTAAAGTGTTTATCATTAGCTTTAAAGGGTTTTTAATATTTTATTATTGATTGTCATGTATATGTGTGTATGTATGTGGGGGTGTATCTATACATAATTTTGCAGCCTATTGTATTATCATTTCTTGTTTATCTGTCCAAAAACCTATTGAGTGTGAATTCCTTAAAGGGAAATCTTCTTTAAAAAATCGAAAACAAACAACATTATGTCTCCATTGCTTAGTATAATGCCTAAAATTAATGTAATGCCTAAAATATATTATGTATATTAAATATATTTAATAATTTGTTAAAATATTTATTAAAGCAAGTTATATTTATTAAATTAAAAATGAGTAAATCGGCCGGGCGCGGTGGCTCACGCCTGTAATCCCAGCACTTTGGGAGGCCGAGACGGGCGGATCACGAGGTCAGCAGATCAAGACCATCCTGGCT
>NW_012114688.1:6708985-6779015 GCF_000951035.1 Colobus angolensis palliatus | reverse complement strand
AAAAAAAAAAAAAAAAAAGTGAGTAAATCAATAAATATGTACTGCCAGAAGCAAACATTTTGGCATCAAAGAATAAATAAGGAGAAAACCATTGTGCAAATCTTTTGTTCTTCATTTTGCTGTTTGTCTGTCTATATTATAACAAATTCCTTCTCTAAATTTGTTAAAATTATTGTTCTATGAGGAAGATGTTTGGTTGATCGGTTAGATGGTTTTGGCTGTTATTTTACTTTTTTTTGTTTTTCCTTTCTATTGTTTGTTTATTTTTAATAGCAATTGCTAAGGGAGTCCAAGGAGTTGTTGTTGGGCCATTACCTAAAACAAGCAACCAAAAGACAGATGAGTCAGGAAGACTGTGATTATGTAACCTTTGTAGTGTTATTATTATTTTTTTGTTTTTCAAGTTGTAGAATGACATTGCAAAAAATATGTGAATAAGTAAAATTACCATTTTGGGCTTTGTATAATGTTGGAATCTCATATTATAGACTGTAATGTAAATGTGTATATTTTAAAAACCTAAAAATCACCAGCAAATCTTCACAGTTGACAGCTTTCTGGTTAGTGTGGCTACAGAAGTCCAGGCTTTTCCGTAAATTGTAATCAGTTATATTGTAGATCCATTCATTTTACAAAATGGCTGCTAGTCAAATACCATAAAAAAAGTCACTGTTCAAAATTTAAGATTTGACACAGATGCTGTATTTTCATGTGTCATCTTTGACATTTGCTAAGATCCCGGGTAAACTCGTTTAGTTTGTTTTGAAAACCATCAAAGAGTGATCAGAAATATCTTCCTCAAATTCATTTCAGTTTATTTTTTCAATGGTTGTGTTTATTTATTGTAGAAGCAACAATTCCTACAGTAGCCCCTTAACTTTACATCTTCAAGAGGAAATCTCAACCAGATTTTCTCTTTTATTAAATATTCCTTTTTAAAAGAAGTGATAAATGACTACTTTCTAAGTCAATGTGTGTCAGTTACAAATTCATAGTATCTTTGTAGTTTGAAAGACTGTGCTTCATGACAGGTGACAGGATTGGTGGTGATTCAAATTAATACTAAAGAATAATAAATGAATGGCAGAGAAAGTCTGCAAAATCTCTGTCTTAAGACACTCAGCTTTGGAAATTTAATGCCCATAAAATGAATTACTACTAGGCAAATTACGAAGGGATTCAGAATAGTGATATGTGAAGAGGACAACATGAAGGTATGTGTGACAGGCTTTTTCTTTTTCTTTTTATTGTACTTTAAGTTCTAGGGTACATGTGCACGACGTGCAGGTTTGTTACATATGTATACGTGTTCCATGTTGGTGTGCTGCACCCATCAACTCATTAGCACCCATCAACTTGTCATTTACATCAGGTATAACTCCCAATGCCATCCCTCCCCTCTCCCCCCCCATAATAGGCCCCAGTATGTGATGTTCCCCTTCCAGAGTCCAAGTGATCTCATTGATCAATTCCCACCTATGAGTGAGAACATGCGGTGTTTGGTTTTCTGTTCTTGTGATAGTTTGCTGAGAATGACGGTTTCCAGCTGCATCCATGTCCCTACAAAGGACACGAACTCATCCTTTTTTATGACTGCATAGTATTCCATGGTGTATACGTGCCACATTTTCTTAATCCAGTCTATCACTGATGGACATTTGGGTTGATTCCAAGTCTTTGCTATTGTGAATAGTGCTGCAATAAACATACGTGTGCATGTGTCTTTATAGCAGCATGATTTATAATCCTTTATACGTCTGATATTCAAGTTATAAACTGGTCTCATCTTAAACTTACTATATAAGGATTATTTGTACTTGGTGGAATTTTTTTTTTCTTTTTCTTTTTTTTTGACAGTTTTGCTCTTATTGCCCAGACTGTAGTGCAATGGCAACATCTTGGCTCACCACAACCTCTGCCTCCGGGGTTCAAGCGATTCTTCTGCCTCAGCCTCCTGAGTACCTGGCATTACAGGCATAAGCCACCATGCCCGGCTAATTTTGTATTTTTAGTAGTGGCAGGGATTCTTCATGTTGGTCAGGCTGGTCTCAAATTCCCGACTTCAGGTGATCCGCCCTCCTCAGCCTCCCGAAGTTCTAGGATTACAGGCGTGAGCCACCGCGCCCGGCCTACTTGGTGGATTTAATATACTAACTTTGTAGATTGAATTAATTCATTGTGCTTCACGGGTCCTTGAGAAATGTATGTGTTAAAGTAGACTATATCTCAATGTCTATTTTAAATTTAGTATGTAATAGCATATGACATAGAACGGAAGATTTTAAGAACCTTCTTCATCTGCCTTAAAATTTCAAAAATCTCAGTGCAGATTCCTTTTATGAACTGACAGGATTTGGCTGTGTCCCCACCCAAATCTCAACTTGAATTATATCTCCCAGAATTCCCACATGTTGTGGGAGGGATCCAGCGGGAGGTAATTGAATCATGGGGACCATTCTTTCCCATACTATCAGCGTGATAGTGAATAAGTCTCACAAGATCTGATGGCTTTATCAGGCGTTTCCACTTTTGCTTCTTCCTCATTTTTTTCTTGCTGCCCCCATGTAAGAAGAGCATTTCGTGACCCACCATGATTCTGAGGCCTCCCCAGCCATGTGGAAATGTAAGTCCAGTTAAACATCTTTTTGTTCCCAGTTTTAGGTATGTCTTTATCAGCAGCATGAAAATGAACTAATACAGTAAATTGGTACCAGTAAAGTGGGGGGGTTGCTGTAAAGATAACTGAAACTGTGGAAGTGACTTTGGAACTGGATAACAGGCAGAGGCTGGAACAGTTGGGAGGGCTCAGAAGAAGACAGGAAAATTTGGGAAACTTTGGAATCTCCTAGAGACTTGTTGAATGGCTTTGACAAAAATGCTGAAAGTGATCAAAACAATAAGGTCCAGCCTGAGGTGGTCTCAGATGGAGCTGAGGAATTTGTTGGGAAACAGAGCAAAGGTGATTCTTGTTATGTTTTTTCAAAGAGACTGGCGGCATTTTGTCCCTGCCCTAGAGATTTGTGAAACCTTGAACTTGAGAGAGATGATTTAGGGTATCTGGTGGAAGAATTTCTAAGGATCAAAGCATTCGAAAGGTGACTTGGGTGCTGTTAAAAGCATTCCATTTTAAAAGGGGTACAGAGCATAAAATTTCAGAAAATTTGCAGACTGATGATGCAGTAGAAAAGAAAAACCCATTTTTTTGATGGGAAATTCAAGCCATCTGCAGAAACTTGCATAACTGGCAAGGAGTCTATTGTTAATCCCCAACACCATGGGGAAAATGTCTCTAGGCTACATCAGAGACCTTCATGACCTAGGGACTTGGTCCCTTGTGTCCCAGCCACTCCAGCCGTCACTGAAAGGGGCCAACGTAGAGCTCAGGCTGTGGCTTCAGAGGGTATAAGCCCCAAGCCTTGGCACCTTCCATGTGGTGTTGAGCCTGTGGGTGCACAGAAGTCAAGAACTGGAGGTTTGGGAACCTCCATCTAGATTTCAAGAGATGTATGGAAACGCCTGGATGCCCAGGCAAAAATTTGCTGCAGGGGTGGGGTCCTCATGGAGAAACTCTTCTAGGACAGTGCAGAAGGGAAATGTGGAGTCTGAGCCCCAACACAGAGTCTCTACTGTGGTACTGCCTAGTGGAGCTGTGAGAAGAGGGCCACCATCCTCCAAACCCCAGAATGGTAGATCCACCAACAACTTACACCATGCACCTGGAAAAGCCACAGACACTTAATGCCAGCCCATGAAAGCAACCAGGTGGGAGGCTGTACCCTGCTAAGCCACAGAGGTGGAGCCACCCAAGACCATGAGAACCCACCTCTTGCATCAGTGTGACCTGGATGTGACACCTGGACTCAAAGAAAATCATTTTGGGATCTAAAATTTGACTGCCCCACTGGATTTCAGACTTGCATGGCCCCTGTAACCTCTTTGTTTTGGCCAATTTCTCCAATTTGGAACTGCTGTATTTACCCAATGCCTGTACCTCCATTGTATCTAGGAAGTAAGTAGCTTGCTTTTGATTTTACAGGCTCATAGGAAGAAGGGACTTGCCTTGTCTCAGATGAGACTTTGGATTCTGGACATTTAGGTTAATGCTGAAATGAATTAAGACTTTAGGGGACTGTTAGGAAGGCACGATTGGTTTTGAAATATGAGCATATGAGATTTGGAGGGGCCAGGAGTGAAATGATATGGTTTGTCGATGTTCCCACCTAAATATCAACTTGCATTGTATGTCCCAGAATTCTCATGTGTTGTGGGAGGGACCCAGGGGTAGGTAATTGAATCATGGGGGCTGGCCTTTTCCTTCCTACTGTTGTGATAGTAAATAAGTCTCACAAAGTCTGATGGGTTTATCAGGGGTTCTACTTTTGCTTTTTCCTCATTTTTCTCTTGTCGCTGTCATGTAAGAAGTGCCTTTCACTGCCTGCCATGATTCTGAGGTCTCTCCAGCCATGTGGAACTGTAAGTCCAATTAAATCTCATTTTGTTCCCAGTTTCGGGTATGTCTTTATCAGCAGCGTGAAAACAAACTAATAAATTAACACATATACATCTAAATTTTTACTTTTAAAATAAAGTTTTTATTGCCTGGTATGACTTATGCATGATACATTCAAACTCAAACATGCACATATGTGCATACACAACAAATACACATTGTGCTGTTTCCTTATAGTAAAAGAGATGGGCTAAGTCAGCCACAACCAAAATTCATTTATTATAAGTATATGTAGGTCAGTAAAGATAATATAGTCCCTATGATTTTGAAAGCAATTGTACGTCAAGACATAGTAGGAAATGCAACCTTCCCAAAAATTTCACTATAGATTCTACTTATTATGGTAGCCAATTAATTATATGATTGCCTGTAAATGGCATTTGCTATGTGCACTTAGGCAACCTACTGTAGTGTTAAAACAGCAAATTAAATCAGCTTTACAGGTATAATAGAGGTTGAGTAACCCTTATCCAAAATACTTAAGACCTGAAATGTATCTGATTTTGACTCTTTTCAGATTTTTGTATATTTGCATATATATAATGAGATATCTTGGGGATGGAACCCAAGTCTAAACACAGAATTTATTTATGTTTCATATATATCTTATAAATATGGCCTAAGTATACTTTTACACAATACTAAAAATTAACTTGTGCATGAGACAATGTTTGTGTATATTGGACCATCACAAAGTGAAGGTGTCATCATCCAGCCCCCCATGTGGGCAATCTGTGATTGGTTGGCATCACATCATTTCTAACTCTAAATTTACTGTCTGTGGAGAAGCAATCATTTTCTTTCACTTAGTCATGTATAGTGCTTAACAGTAAAATAAAGTATGACATGGCATTAATAGAGTGAAAAATAATGTGTTCAGGGTAATGGAGCAGCACAGCAGCATCACCAGAATACCTGTATCAGCTCTTAAATAACAACAGATGATGGCAGGCTTTCTATCTCCATTTAAGATGTTGTGTTTCAATTAAAAGGTTATTGTACACTTGTGGCATTATTTCAGTGCATTTGGGGCATTTCAGATTTTAATTTTTGCATTGAAGAAGCTCAACCTGTATTGCTATTGACATAGTGAAAGAACATGCTTTTGCCCAAAAATATAGTATAGTGAAAATATAGTATTGTGAAGACATCTCGCTCCCCCCTGCCCCCATCACCAAAACAGCCAAAAGAAAAGAGGAGGGAAATCACAGAGCATGTGAAAACAGAGGAAACTCTGAGAATTCTGCTCAGTAATGTTTTTAACTTTTAAAGAAAAACTGTATGTAATTCAGGTCCAGAACAATAAGTCACAGCAGATGGAGTTCTTCCATATGGATGGAGTTAGTAAAAAGAAGCCCTAATTGGAGTGTCAATCTTCGAGAAAAAAATATTTTAAGAAAATAAATAGAACAACATGTTAGTAATATTGCTTTATGATAATTCTGAGTAAAAGAAATAAGGAAAAATAATGAAGGTAGAGATAAAGATTAGAGTGGAATCATACAGAGAAATAGTGCCAAAACAGAATTATCCTAGGATATCAACTGTCTTGTGAGATGTGTCTTATACCACTACATGCTCGCTTACCTATGGAGGGGCAAAAATGCAATCTCTACCCGCTAGCCCAACCAAACTTAACACCAAAACAACCCACTTCATCGAGCGGGCAAAAACAATATAGAAAAGCAGGCTGCATGCACATTCACTTGTCAGCTTTAAGTTTGCACATGATTGCTTCAGTGCCCTAAACAAAATTCTGTTTCACACCATCTTGCAAACTCTATTTTCTTCTATTACATTTAGCGTTCACAAGTAACAAAAATGCTGTTCAACAACTCGATTCACTTGAAGTAAACTCTAAATGATTAATGTACTTGGAATAAAAATAAAATTACATGGGTATACTTTAATGAAGTCAGAAGAACACACACAATGTAAATTATAGTTGACTCTGAGGATGCATTTTTTTGAGCATGTCTTTCTACTTACTATTCAGATAATTGACATGTATTAGTGTTGTCTTATCCCAGATATTTAAGGAAGTCTCATAGTAGGTAATTTCACTGAATTTTTCTTTTCCTTTTGAGGGCCATGCAGACATTTTTTTAAAACCTCTCTCTTTATAAAACTCCAGATTCATTATTATTAAAGAAATACTTCAGATATCTTCCAAACAGTTCCTTGTTAAATCTGACAACTGCATGACTGACATGCTTTTAACAAGAGTTCCTTTTGTAAGTACATAGGTAAGGTATCCAGAATATGGATGGACGATGCAAGCCCTGGAGACTGAGTTGCATATCTATATTTGGATGAAAGACCAAGATCAAATCTTCTCTTGTAATTTTCTAAAGGGAGAGATATTACAAGGAAATCAGAGAAAAATTTTTATGTTGGTTTTAAGATACACGGGGGTGCAGTCAGGGAAGCAAGAAGATATTTCAAAAGAAAACAGATTTCTCCCTTTAAAGTATGGAGTTCTACTAGACCCTGTTCCATACTACATTTCCTTATTTCTTGTCTCTGAAATTTGGACACTCATTAGAGAAGTGATACTCTGTGTTTGGGGAAAGTGTTCAAAATCTAAACAGCTTAGCTATAAATGATGGACATTTAAGGAACATCAGTGGTGAAACTCTAAAAACAATGTTGTTTTGCTTCTTCACGTGAAATATATATGTCTCTCTAATAATGAATGTATGCTCCATGCACATATTAATTATATGTCCTGAATTTAAATTCATGTCCCATAGCATTTACAATTTATGTGCATATGTGTAGTTTGTTGTTTATCTGTTTTAACAGTGTTTCTTATAGTTTTATGATTGCATCCTCTTTACATTAGTAGAATATACCACAAAGGCAAATAGGATTGGAAAATTATGATAATATTAGATGATTATGTTTTTTCACTCACTATTGTATCCCTTTATGTATACCCATAGTCTAGTACAAACCTGGCCAATCAATAAATATCTGTTTAGAAAGTGAATGAATGAATGAATGAGATATAATTGGGAGTGCCTGCAAGACCTTTATGTTTTAAGTAATTTAGAATAAACATAAAGATCTTGTATGTTTTTGGAACATTCTACTCACAATTGGTGATGCACTTGTTTTCTAGAATCTTATTCAATTAAGCAGTAATTTTCCTTTTATAAAAAAAATCTTACCTCATAGCAGTTGAGGGTTATAATACCTCTTCATCAATAATATAATTGATGCAAAAAAGGAAAAGGCATTGAGACAATCTCAGGTCTTTCTTACAAATCTCTCCTCAGTTGAAAATACTGAACTGATGAATATAAATATGAATATATGATATATATATATGAATATATGATATATGTGTCTCATATATACATATATATGATGTATTTAGAACCATCTTCTTTGTTATCAGTGCATTTTCCTGAATTGAAAACACAGATCAATTTAAAATATGAGATACTAAAAAATCCATATTCAATAAAATGTGTACGTAGATCAAAATTTTCCCATTTAATAATTATTTAAATTATACTCACTATTGGGTGGAAAGTATCTGCTTTAGATGACATCCTTAAGTGAATCAGAAAAAGTGGATATTTAATCATGAGATGCACCATCTGCAAAAATGTTAATCAGAAAAATAATGAATTAATATAATTTTTGCAAATTACACACATTTAAAAATCCAAAATTATTTATATTTTATTAGGAATTTCCATTGAGTCCACAGAGTCTTTTAATGTTTAGCTACCTTGATTCCTTATTTCCAACTCTGGATATTTCCTTCAGGATTAAAGGACATCAGTTTATGTATCTTTATCCTCTCCTAACTCTCTCACCCACTCTTTGCCTTAGGTGCATCATGACCATCTTGATTTGTGAACATGGAAGGAATATTTAGGCATGATTGGCTCAGGCTAATCCTGGGGAAATCTAGTTTTAAAACTTTATAATATTCTGGGGTTCGGACTTAGTAAACATAATTGCTGGCATATATAAACAAAGTTCTTCATAATCAACTTTAAAGATTTCTCTTTGACTTATTTTTAAAATAATTTAGAACTGAAGCAAGAAAGAGAGAGAGAAATAATAATTTTCAAGCCTCTTGGCTTCCAACATTTTTACTGCCAAAAAAGAGAAGTAATTTATTTTAAAAGAGAAAAGGAAGATTTCGTTTTGAGTTTTTTAATCAGAACAATATTGCTCACAAATTTTGGTAAATTGACTTCAGTCAGCTTTCTATAGATTTTCATTAAACTTTTATAGAAGTTTCTCCTTTGGTTTCAAGGAAAAATATACACACACGAACACGGTTTGTGTGGTGCCCATGTGTGAGTTTATGTGTGTGTATACATATATACAAGTGTATGTGCTATCTAGGTGTCAGAATGCTCATCATTCAATTGGCCAATGAGAAATGGAAAAGGTATTTTGAAATAATATGGCTCAATAAAGTTTACCTTTCTATGACTTCCTGGCTTTACCCCACACCAGACCATATTCTTCATCACAAAGAGTACATACATGATAAGATATTTTCTCATCATGTTAATAACTAGCAGGGCTGAAAAAAAGTTTTGCAAAGCATATTTAAAATGCTGACAACATGTCTTCTATGTTATAGGCCCATCATAAGTCTTTAGTAATGTACTTATTGAATTAATGAATGAATAAACTGTAAACTAAACACATTTTTTAAACTATGACAATTTTATGGGCAAGTATATGTGAGACGAAAATATATTTATCTAATTAACAGTTGGACAAACCTAAAAGTAAAGACAATAGAGTTTGCTATAGCCATTTCTTTTGCATTTTCACTTTTGTTCCTTGATTTTCAAATATTATGTTTTCTTTACTTAGTGTTTTTGTATTTCTGCATTTAAGTGTGTAGGCAATTTAGTTAAGCTGAAATTGACATGTTACTAATAACTTTCACTTGATCTTAGCCAAAAGGCTGAGAAGCGATGTTACTAATAACTTTCAAGAAAACTAAAGAACTTAGTAAGGTTCATAGAATTGTAGATCTACAAGTAAAATTCTATACTTTTTTACCCTTTGTAGATATTACTTTAGTTTTATTTATTGTGAATAAATGTTTATTTCTTTGGCCAAATATAAATCCTGCATGATGTTAATTTAATCCTCACTATAATCCCATTAAATGGCATTATTATCATCCTCATTGTACACAAGAGAAAAGGAGACACATAGAGTTTAGTAAGTTGACACATGTTACATAAATGACACTAATGTTGGAGCTAGAATATGAATCCATGCAGTATGGCTCTGTAGTCTATTACTGTAACAAATGGGAATAGTGCCTTTCTGAAAAGACTTTTATAAACATGTAATCGTGATCATGGGTGAGTAATGATTTTCATCATTTTACTTTCTCATCTGATTGTATGGGTTTTTTGTCATTCTCTAATAGGTAGTGAGGAAGTACTTGTTTTAAAATAATGAGACATATTGGAATGTTTCAGCATTCATGTTCTTCAGACTGTATTTTTATGTATTTTTTGCTATCTTATTTACTGAATGCCTCCCGTGTGTTGGTGTTTATTCTATGCATTGGGCACAAGAGGAAGGCTGCTTGGGTTTGAGTACCTTCAGAGCTAAGGTATAGACAGAGAATTAGGTTTTCATTTATTATTAAAAGCTAAATAAAATTAAAACAAAATGGCATATCTGTAGTCTGATTTCATATGATGCAGAGATAGTGAACTTAGTAAAGTGTATCTCATGTAGTAGCCTTCATTGTGACTTCTCTATCATTCATTAAACAAATATTTATGGGGTACCTATTATCCATTACTGTGCCACGTGTGGAAATAAAACAACCATTAAAAGATAGACATAGCCCTTGTCTCTACTGAGTCTAACCACACCAGCCATCTGAGTTACCTGTCACCCATTCATTCTCTGTTCACCAGTGCTTTTTCTAACATTCCTTATCTACTCATCTTACTTTCTCTCAACAGAAACACAGGTGCCACACACATACACGCACACATGCACACAACAGATGTTATGAATGACCTTACACATTCCTTCATGCTGTGGTAAAATGTACCTTCCAAAGCAAATATATAATCAGAATAATGTAATTAATTTGAATGTGTTAGATACATTCTAATAGGTGATCTTGAGTCAGGGTTTCAGTGTAAGGTAACCTGGAAGATAATAGATATTATCAAATTGGTCATTTTGCTTAAATGAGGCAAAATATATGAGGGTATGTTTATACTACACAGTAATATTTTTTCTCTATCTATCTATCTATCAATCATCTATCATCTATCTAGGTATCAGATTATTGTGGCTGGTAATTGGCTTGTCTTGTTGCCTAACTTAAGTGGCCTTGGTCATGAGAAACTCTGTCTTTTATGATGAAATATGAGACAAATGTTTTGGTAGCATGAAGTTCATTATATCTTAAAATTATATTAAAGTGTTGAAAATTGGTTTACTTATGTGAAAGATCAATCTCACATTTTTCATGTCCATGTATCTTTATTTGCATGTGCCTCAGATAACCATTCAGAATTGCCTTTTTCTTAGTAAGAAATAAAAAAAAAAAATCATACTCTGACAAAGTAGAACCTCCTTAACGAAGCATTAAATTATAAAATCTAAGTACCAATTACCTCCTTGGTTGGGAGGGCATGGAGTTGGAGTCTAGTGAGGTAGAATGAATGATGAAGTACAGGCCTCCTCCAGCTTCTGCAGTCTGATTCTCTGATATAGAGAAGCTTTGTTAAAGGGATAGTTAGTCTATTGGTTTATTTATGATGATTGCCTGGGTACAGGTTTCATGCAGCTACTTCATTCTTTTTCTTTATTAGCTGCTGACTTTTTTATTATCATGCTTTTCCTTTTTGCTATAAATTGTTAATTATTACCTTGATGACACTGGGTAAAACTTCTATTAACTGTCATTGTTTGACTAGCAGTTATGGAGATTTACTTTTGCTAAACCCCTACCATACTAGACAGTCATAAACCACAAGGCACAGTGCATTAGAGAAAAGACTTTCTGCTTTTGTCCTTCAGACCAATGTAATTAGTATGTTTCCAGCTTTATAAAGAACCTGTCTATTGTGGTCCTGTATATTTTATCATGGAAGTGTATTTACCATCATTTAAACAAATAATTCCATCAATCAAATCTTAAAGAAATACATTGCGTTAATCAGACTGTCACTCTTTGACCAACATTATTGTCACCGATTTGCTAAAATAAAAAAAATTGAGTGGTGCTCCCATTTGATTGCATAGTATTTTAAGAAGATAACAACTCATTCAAATTCCAGTAACCAACTTCCAAATATAGTTCAGGATAATATACACTATAAGGTTGGATGCTTGATTCTGTTTATTGAATGTATGATTTTGGTATTTTTTTATTCTAGTTCCCTGGTATAAATTCATACCATGTCATGACTAGAAAATCTGGACAAAATATAGCATTTGTATTTTTATAATTTCTTAGAAATGACATATGCATACATTTTGCCTCTTTCACAAAGTGTTCTTACATCTCCACAGGATGGGTCCATGTGTTTCCTCTTGCATCTTTGGTGTTTATGGCCTATATTATAATAACGCTAAACCACTCATGGCTCCCTAAGTCCACCATATTACACACTGAGTCTCTTCTTAAAATGCTTCTTTACTTTCCCTTTTCTCATATACCATTCTTAATCTAATATGTTCCCCAACACTTTGTGCATTTTTCTGTTTTAGGATTTACTATGTTATATCATATCATGTTGGTGTACACAATGGCAGGGTTTACATCTCTAATCTTTACATCCATATCACTCAGCAAATTATCTGACACATATTAGGTATGCTATATAAATTTTCTAGAAAAAATGAGTAACTTTAACTCCCTTTTCATATCTAAATATAAATTCCCTTTGGAAAGTAATCCTGAATGAGTGAATGAGTGAATAGGTGAAAAAGTTCTTCCTTAATTAAATATTATAATTATGAATAATATATATCAATTCCAATTAATGATGTCTAAAAATTACATATGTATAATTTTGACTATATTATTTCTTCACTAACATTTAGCAAAATATATTTTAGTTTACATGAAAGAAAATTTTCTATGTGGATTGAAAAACAACTGACTAGAGAAAAAGTTTTTATATTGCTCATACTGCTTTGCATGGTTTGAATGGTTGTCCCCTCCAAAACTCATGTTGACATTTATTTGTCACTGCGACAGCATTAAGAAGTGGGACCCTTAAGAGGTGATTAGGCCATCTGGGCTTCATCTTCATGGGTGGGATCACTGTCATTACGAAAAGGAGAGTTTGGATCCTTCTTGCTCTTTCTTGCCCTCTTGCTGTCTGCCATGTGATGACTCAGCAAGAAGGCTCTCACCAGATGCCCACATCTTGATATTAAACTTCCTAGCCTCCAGAACTGTGAGCCAGTAAATTTATTTTTATTATAAATTACTCATTCTTAGATATTCTGTTATAGCATCAAAAATAAACTAACACATACTCCTTTAAAAACAACAACAAAAACAAAACAGTCATCTTAAGTCCTGAAGAATAGGCCAGAAAAGAAATTAAGGCTAGGAAATTGATAGAGTGGCATAAGGATTCAGAAATTAATTCCAGCCTCTTCAACCAGATTCTCTATGTGTGTTATGTTGATAGTTTCATGAGAACTAGAGGTGTTCTCTCAAAATGACCTCACCATTTAGTCTTTTATATTTGGATATGGAATTGTAATGTGATTCTTCTAGGCACGAGCAAGCAAGGATGGAGTGGGAAAGTCATCTAATGACTGGATCCCAAGTACCAAAGAAAGTGGAGTAGCTGCTGCTTCTCCCAGTTCACACCTGGCTGTTGTCAAAAGAGGCAGAAAAAACAGAAGAAATACCACAATTGAGATGACTTGCAATATATTATGTATAATACAACCATGAATCCATCATACAATCAAGATAGTAAACATATCCATCATCCTCAAATGCTTTCTTAGGCTCCCTGTTAATTTCACCCTTTCATCCCTCCCTTCTACACTTACATGTTTCCAGTTAAACACTGATGGACTTTTTGTTGATAGATTGGTTTTCATTTTCTAGAATTTTACATAAATGATTTTTTACAGTATGTGGTTTGTTAGATATAGGGATATTCAGGTTGTCTGCCTATGAGTGTGCTTTCATATTTTGTTTCTTTTAAAGAGTTTAATCATTTCATCAAGCTTGTTAAATTTGTTGGCATAAATTTGTTCTTAATTTTGCCTAGTTATACATTTAAAATCTATAGAATCTGAGTAATATTACTTACTATATTCATTCTTGATAATCAAATATTTTTATTTTTTCTGATCAATATGATTAGAAATTTAACAGTTGTGTTAATTTTCTTGCATCACTAAATTTTGTTTGTTGTTTTTTCTATTATCTATTTCATTGATTTCTATGCTGATCTGTATTATTTCCTATCTTCTGTTTAATTCGAGTTTCTTTTTTTTTCTATTTTTCCAGTTTCTTAAGGGGCAGGTTGAAGTCATTTGGTTCAGACTCTTTCTAAAAAATTACTAATCTTGGCCATTAATGCTATAAAATTTCCCTACTGCTTGAGCAACATCAGAAAAATTTGTAATTCATCTTTGATTTTTTTTTTTGATTCATGAAGTATTTAGATATGTGCTATCCTGTTTCTAATATTTAAGAATTTTTCAGATACCTTTCTTTAATTGAATGGTTATTTAATTTTATGTTGTGGAATGAGAACATACTTTCTATGACTTGAATTTATTCTAATTTTTTGAGACATTTTTATGACCCAAAAGAAGGTGTATCTTGATACATGATTCATGTGTATTTGAAAGAATGTATACTATGCTGCTGTTTGGTAGGGTATTCTATAAATGTGAAATTATATAAAGTTGGTTGAGTTTGAGTTTTTCATATCCTTGCTGATATTTTATCTAATTAAGAGATGGACACTTACATCTCCAACTATAATTGTGGATTTTCCTCTTTATACTTGCAGTTTTAGCAGTTTTTGCTTCCTGTGTTTTGAACATTTGTTCCTAAGTGAAACAGTTTAAAATTGAACTGTTATGTAATCTTCAATGGCCATTTTATAATTATGAAGTCACCTTTTTTATCTCGTTTTTTCTTTGTTCTGAAATAACCTTTTTTTCTGTGATTAATACAGTCATTCCAACTTTCTTTTGATTAGTATTCATAGCATATGTTTTCTCATTCTTTTACTTTTAACTTATTTATGTCTTTCTATTTAAAGTATACTTCTTCTTGGCAGCACATATTTGGCCTTGCTTTTTAAATCGAATTTGACAGTCTTTGCCTCTGAATCAAGGTATTTAGAACACTTATATTTAGTGTGATTACTGATATAATTACATTTAGGTTTATCACCCTGCTTTGTAGTTTTTATTTGTCGTATTTGTTCTTTATCTCCCTTTTACTCTTTTTCTGCCTTCTTTTTGACTATTGGAGTGTTTTTTTATTGTTACATTTTAATTGTTTTTTTAAAAAATAATTAATTGTTTGAACTAAAATAAAATGTGCATTGTAAAAGTCATAACATATGTATGAGAAAAATCTTACATATACCCCACCATGTTACCCTTTCTACTCCTCCTTATTCCTTTATGTATATCTGTATTTCCATTTGTTATAATATTCCTTATGCCTGAAGTACTTTTTTTCAGCATATCTTGAGTCTGCCAGTGGTGAATTCTTTCAGCCTTTCTGTGTCTGAAGAACTCTTAATTTTGTCTTTGTTTTTAATGTATGTTTTAAATGGTTATAGAACTCTAGGTTGATTTTCTTTCAGTATTTTAAAGATCTTGCTCCACTATCTTCTGCCTTACGTAGTTTTGACAAGAAATCTGCTGTCATTTATAACACAAGTGGTCTTCTGTAGGCAATGTGCTGTTTTTCTCTGTTTTTTTAAAAAAGTTTTTCTTTATCACTAGTTTTGATAAATATGTTTATAATGTACCTTAGTGCAGTATTCTTTTTTTTTTTTTTTATTATACTTTAAGTTCTGGGGTACATTTGCACAACATGCAGGTTTGTTACATAGGTCTACATATGCCATGTTGTTTTGCTGCACCCATCATCTTGTCATTTACATTAGGTATTTATCCTAATGCTATCCCTCCCCCAGGCCCCCACCCTCTCTGTGTACATGTTCTCATTGTTCAACTCCCACTTATGAGTGATAGACAACATGCAGTGTTTGGTTTTCTCTTCTTGTGTTACTTTGCTGAGAATAATGGTTTCCAATTTCACTCATATCCCTGCAAAGGACATAAACTCATCCTTTTTTATGGCTGCATGGTATTCCATGTGTGTGTGCGCCACACTTTATCCAGTCTATCATTGATGGGCATTTGGGTTGGTTCCAAGACTTCACTATTGTGAACAATGCTGCAGTAAACATACTGTGCATGTGTCTTTACAGTAGAATGATTTATGATCCTTTGGGCATATACCCAGTAATGGGATTGCTGGGTCAAATGGTATTTCTAGTTCTAGATCCTTGGGGAGTCGTCACACTGTCTTCCACAAAGGTTGAACTAATTTACACTCCCGTCAACAGTGTAAAAGTGTTCCTGTTTCTTCACATCCTCTCTAGCATCTGTTGTTTCCTGACTTTTAATGATTGCCATTCTAATTAGTGTGAGATGGTATCTCATTGTGGTTTTCATTTGCATTTCTCTGATGACCAGTGATGATGAGCATTTTTTCATAAGTTTGTTGGCTGCATAAATGTCTTCTTTTGAGAAGTGTCTGTTCATATCCTTTGTCCACTTTATGATGGGGTTTTTGGTTTTTTCTTGTATTGTTTAAGTTCTTTGTAGATTCTGAATATTAGCCCTTTGTCAGATGGATAGATTGCAAAAATTTTCTCCCATTCTGTAGGTTGTCTATTCACTCTGCTGATAGTTTCTTTTGCTGTGCAGAAGCTCTTTAGTTTAATTAGATCTCATTTGTCTATTTTGGCTTTTGTTGCCATTGCTTTTGGTGTTTTAGTCATGAAGTCTTTGCCCATCTTGTGCTTGGATTTTTTTTTTTTTTTTGTCTCTTTTTGGACAAATTAAGTAGTTTTTTTGTTTGTTTGTTGGGTTGCTTGTTTGTTTTTTTGTTTTTTTTTAATTGTTTCAGTTAATTCGTTTTGCTGGCTAAGACCTGTGGAGTTAAAGTTTTATAAAGTTTGGCCATTTTTACTCATTATTTCTGGAAGTAATTTTTTTTTTTTTTTGTTCTCCCACTCCTATTTTGGAGATCCTACTTACAATTATATTAGGGCTGTTGAAGTTGTCCCCAAGCTCATTTATACTTTTTCATTATTTTAAATTATTTCTTCTCTGTATATTTCATTTTGGATGGTTTCTATTACTGTGTCTTCAAGACATTGATCCTTTTTACTTAAAAGTGCAGTCAACTGCTAATCTTATTTTGTGCATTTTTCAGCTTTTGTATTCTAATATAATAATTGTATATCCTCTATATCTCTTTACTTATTGAACATCTGAAATACAACAATGATAATTGTGTTTAATATATGTGCTTTCTAATCCTAAAATTTTATTTCAGAGTCAATTTTGATTGATATATTTTCCTTCATTGCAGTTTTTATTTTACTGCTTTTTTTCTGTGTAATGTGTTTACTGAATGGATGTTAGACAGTGTGAATTTTATGTTGTTGTTTGCCTGACATTTTTAATCCTATAATATTTTTGTCCTTTCTTTTTTTTTTTTTTTTTTTTTTTTTTTTTTTTTTTTTTTTTTTTTTTTTTTTTTTGAGACAGAGTCTAGCTCTGTCGCCCAGGCTGGAGTGCAGTGGCGTGATCTCGGCTCACTGCAAGCTCCGCCTCCCGGGTTTACGCCATTCTCCTGCCTCAGCCTCCCGAGTAGCTGGGACTACAGGCGCCCGCCATCTCGCCCGGCTAGTTTTTTGTATTTTTTTTTTTTTTTTTAGTAGAGACGGGGTTTCACCGTGTAGCTCAGGATGGTCTCGATCTCCTGACCTCGTGATCCACCCGTCTCGGCCTCCCAAAGTGCTGGGATTACAGGCTTGAGCCACCGCGCCCGGCCGTCCTTTCTTATTAGAAGTACTTTAGTTACTTGGAAATTGTTTCATCATTTATGATCTTTTAAAGTCTGTTAGACACATTAGAGCAATGTTCAATCTTGGGCAAATTATTCTCCAACACTAAGGCAAATCTATTGTGAACATTATATGTAGGTGCCTTGTAAATTATGAGATTTCAAGTCTAGCTAGTAAAAGTAGTCACTTTGTTACATGTAGATGCGATACCAGATATTAAAGTTTTTAATTTTTTTTAGATAGTTATTTTCTCTTCCTTGGTTAGTTACCTGAAATTCCCGGACTGATCAGTACTTTGCTGAATACTTTAGGAGGCCCTGTTGCAAATATTGGGTTTTTTTCTCTGTGAAATTCCGTTGTCTCTGATACTGTCTTGCAAACTGCATCAGAATCCCAGTCTCACAGTTCTTTCTTCTCAATAAAGGAAGTTTGCTGAGCTCTGTCTGGGTTTACTTTTCCTGTGCTACAGTCTGGAAACTCTCCAAGGCAATAACTGATGCATTCATAGATCTAACTCATTTGTTTTCCATCTCTCAGGGATCACTGTCCTTCAGTCCCTAAATCTCATTCTTGAAGAAAGTTATTTCTTATATACTGTCTGATTGTTTTGGTTCCTTTATAAATTCAATCTCGGACCCGTCGTGGTGACTCACGCCTATAATCCCAGCACATTAGGATCCCGAGGTAGGCAGATTACCTGAGGTCGGGAGTTTGAGATCAGCCTGACCAACATGGAGAAACCCCATCTGTACTAAAAATACAAAATTAGCTGGGCGTGGAGGAGCATGCCTGTGATCTCAGCTACTTGGGAGGGTAAGGCAGGAGAATCGCTTGAACCCAGGAGGTGGAGGTTGCAGTCAGCCGAGATGGTGCTGTTGCACTCCATCCTGGGCAACAAAAGCAAAACTCCAACTAAATAAATAAATAAATAAATAAATAAATAAATAAATAAATAAATAAATAAATAAGTTAAATGTCTTTTACTTCATCTTGGCTTGAAGGAAATCCTCATTTATTTCTTGAGTAGTTAAAAAAAAAAAACAAAAAACCCTCTAATCTTATATAGATCTTATATAAAATAAAAACTAGAATAAATGTTGGCTTAGGCATTAAATTGCCATTGTATATATACAATGTCAATGTTATATATTGAGTCTGATTAAATTTTTCATATTTCCCCAAATAGTAGGCCAGGCGCAGTGGCTCATGTCTGTAATCCCAGCATTTTGGGAGGCCAAGGTGGGTGGATCACGAGGTCAGGAGATCAAGACCATCCTGGCTAATGCTGTGAAACCACATCTCTACTAAAAATACAAAAAATTAGCCACGCATGGTGATGGGTGCCTGTAGTCCCAGCTACTCAGGAGGCTGAGGCAGGAAAATGGCGTGAACCCGGGAGGCAGAGCTTGCAGCGAGCCGAGATCCAGTCACTGCACTCCAGCCTGAGCGACAGAGCAAGACTCCATCTCAAAAAATAAAATAAAATAAAAATTCCCCCAAAACTAATAATCATTATTGGCATTGATGTGGTTGCCATGGTTTTCAGTAATACTTAAATACATATTTCAATAAAAAGAGACAGGAATAGGTGATGAATTAACAAGTATTTAAATGCAATTGATAAATTGTGATGGCAAAAATTATTTAGTACTTAAAGTGCTGAATACCATCTTAATTTTTTTTCCTAGAAGATATTTCAGTAGATTTTATATAACAAAGTTATGGTTTTATGAAACATATGATTTTTCATCAAATTTAAAAATTAAAACATTCTTTGTGCAGAATTTCAAAATATGCAGACATTGAATAGTACTTTAAAACTCAACTATTAAAATATGCATATGAAATTTACTTTTATAATTTATTTTATTTAAATGGATACTATATGACTGAAATATAATATATAATTAATTCTTTTTTCTATATTAACTACAAAAGTTTAAGCTGATGACATTCTTTTTTTTTTTGTTTTGTTACTTATGTGCTAATGAATCTCTGCTAAAATATTTTCAGTTTTTACCTAAAAATATTTGGTTCATATTCCTTTGCCTTTTAAAAAGTTGACTTATTTGAGCATCGATTTTAGATCAACTGTGAGGGAATTTCAACCACAATGTCACTTTTTTAATTAACAAATTACTATTGAGTATCAAAGCTTATATAGTACGTTTGTGCAAGTTTGATAACATAGATCTGAGCGAAAGGAAGTGTTTCCATTGTTTAATACAAACCAAAATTATATTTAACTACATAGAACAAAATAGGTTTTCCTATTTTTCCCTTTCCTTACCTTCATTCATAAAATAGAATTTCTTACAGAAAACATATATTTCCCGTTGCATTAAATATTTTCTCATTAAATGGGCAGTAGTATGTTAAAAATATATTCTGCATGTACAAAAGAAATTTAGCAATTAATCAATGCATATCAAAATTTTGTTTTCAAGATTTTGTTTCTAGGCAACAAATTAGGTTGTAGGAACTCTACATTTAAATGTAATTTAATTTATGGTAATTTTTTTCTACATATATTACATCAGTGCCAAAGCAGATAATTTACAGATATGGATTGATTTATGGGTATAGATTGATTAGTAACACTGGTTATTAGTCTTTATTCTTAAATGAGTAACGTTATGACAAAATGATTGTCACATTTTAAAGGAGTGGTAGCTAACCATTGTAGAAGCTAGAATTGTTTTAATGTCTTATTATTTTTCCAGAAAAAAAGAAGCTATAAGAGAAATTAGCTACCCTGTCTCTTTGCTTCAGAGATAAATAGCATCTCAAGAACAACTTGAAGAAAACAACGCAACTGTTTAATATGGAAAAAAAAAACATTCAGCTCTACTCCACTCTATATTAGTCATAACTTTACTCATAGATCTTTAAAATTCTCTAGTCCTTGCATTATGCACTTTAGATTCCATTTTCAGTTTTAAAATAATCCTATTTTAATTTTACATTCACCATAAATTACTTATCTGGAAGATCACAATTGGCTTAACATACCATGTATCTTATTTTTATACTTGATTATTATAAAATCAGAGAAAAGTAGGTATCGCTCTTCTCACTTATTGTAGTTACAAGTCACCCTATGGTAATAGTAAAATGCACAATTAGTAGTATCATATTAATTAAAGAAATGTCATTTCAAAAAATTACCATCACATCTTCACCGTCACATCCTTCATTCAAACCCATTTTTTGTTTTTTTGTTTGTTTTGTTTGCTTGTTTTCATGAATGGCTTGAAGGCTTAGTTGCAGAAACTCCATAAGGATTCAACTTTCAACATGCTTATTTTCAGGGATTTTTCCAAGGCTCGGGCTCCTCCTGAACTTGTTAGAAGATATCCTTGCCTACTCGCTTTTTTCTGACCTCAAGTTTTCTCTCTTCTAAACTGGGCTACTTCATGACACTATGGGCAGAATGACCTATGCAATCAAATTTAATTCTCTATGGACAAAGTAAATAAATATGAATTTCTAACTTCCTAATAATGTTATCAAGATATTGTAGAGATCACGTTAGTTTACTGTTCCAATTGTGTCCTATTTATGTGCATGTATACTGGGAATAAAATAAGATTTTTATCTTTTTTAAAATTTTATTGTTTTGAGACAGAGTCTTGCTCTTTCAAACCCAGGCTGGAGTACAGTGGTGGGATCTAGGCTCACTGCAACCTCCACCTCCCAAGTTAAAGTGATTCTCCTGCCTCAGGCCCCCAAGTAGCTGGCTCTATAGGCATGTGCCCGGCTAATTTTTTTGTATTTTTAGTAGAGACAGCATTTCACCATGTTGGCCAGCCTGGTCTCAAACTCGTGGCCTCAAGTGATCCTCCCATCTCAACCTCCCAAAATGCTGGGATTACAGGTGTAAGCCACCATACCCAGCCAATACTGGGAGTAAAATACTCTTAAGGATAACTAATATTGTATATATTGGTTCACTGATGTAGTCATAACCTGTAAATTCATATATAAAACATTCCTAGGTTTATCACCTAATTTACATTTAACATTATAAGGCTGTCTTGAAAAATTTATTTATTAGATGTATTTTTATGCTTGATTTAAACAATCCTCTCTGAGAAAAATAGACTACTGGAAATTATCTTGTTACCTATTTCGGACTTCCTGAAAATGTTGTGCTGGTTCCACAGTTACATAATTTTCAAGTTGTCCCAAATCTACAAATGTTTTATTTGAGAATAAGATATTTGTGAGAATATTATGCCCTTGTTTCTCTTTGTTTAGAAACCCCTAATCTCACCTTTGCTGGAATTTATTTTTTTCTTTATCTTAATTTGTACATTATTGTATTCTACCTTGATGTATGTGTGCATATCTTGTTCTCCTATTATAATATTATAAGATCCTTTAGAAAAGCATTTTTTTCTTGTCTTATTTCTAAAATATCAAAATACTTGACACAACTTAATAAGTATTGGATGTATAGTTGTTGGATGTGTATTATCAGATATATTAAAAGTTAGGTACATGCAGTGGGTGGTTTCTAGATGTTAAATTATGCAAAGTTAATCTTATCTATAAGCTTGATCAAGAAAAAGGGAAATATTTTAACAAGTTGATCAGGAGACTTAGAAGACAGAACTTAAAATGTAAAAGTATTTGCCAATTAAGTGGATATAAATATGACCTTACAACATGAGCAATAGAAATTTTGTGTTATAACAACTAGATCCCTGTAGACACATTTCCCTATTAAGCAATTTCCCTATCTTTTCTCTCTTTTTCCTAATTCTGTTCCTCATCCATTAATCCTTCCCTCCATTTATGTTTCCTTATTTTCTTCCTCCTTTCATCCAACAAATATTTTTAAAGTGTGTACTCATTAACAGGATTGATTATAGATGCTATAGAGATAGCATAAACATTCATGCACTCGTGGAGCTTATATTCTCTTGGGAATATGAGGCAGGGAATTAGGAATATTTTGTGACGACTGAGGAGGTTAGAATGACTAGAATAAGCAGGAAATTAATAGGAGATGAGGTCTCAGAGGTAATGGGGACTGAGGAGAATCAGTTGAAATGTTCTGATTGTCCAAGCGCTTGACTGGAGTCACCCTAAAAACAGTAGCAAGGGAATTTCTGCAAGGGACTGCACCAAATTGTCTGGAGATGGGCCAGTTTTGATTCCAAAAAAGCACTAAATGCCAAGTTGATCAGTGCAAAGCATTTGTTAGGGAAACTTAACATACAGAGGGCTTCAGCTTCCTCATGACAGATGTAAGAAAAGTGACGTTGTACTCCAGTATATCTGGAAGGAGAGGGTTGTTATATAAAAGAATGGAAGTTATATAAGGGTTTAATGATTTTGTCTCAGGGCAGGGGCTTGTTTATACTTGTTTAGCAACCTGGTTGATAATTCAGTGTTTGGGGCAAAAGGCCTAAACACCTTTATCTGTGCCTGAGAATGTTCAAGGCTCTGGGTTGGGTTCAAGCCTGTAATTAAAACATGCAGCTGGCTGGATCACTGAGTGCTTAGGCAATTCTGTGTTTGCTCGGGCAGGACGAAGACAGAAGTGGAAGCAATTGGAGGAAGTAATTGGGCTATCTGTCCACCATAGTAAGGAGGGGAATTTGACTCAAAGTGAAAATATGAAGCATTAAGAGACTTAGCAGAGGAGTGACAGTATCTGGGTTATTTATTAACAGTAATATTTTGGAACCTGGGTTCAGAACTGGATCGAGGGGGTGAAACTCTCTCAAAGCAAGGTTTCTGAATAGCAGGGTATTACTTTAATCTGGGCAAAGGCAATGGTGAATTAGTACAGGTTATTAACAGTGCAGATAGTGAAAAGTGGTTGTATTTTGAATATATTTTGAAGGCAGATGTGACAATATTTTCTTAAATTGAATAGAGTATGAGAACAAAAGCAGTGAAGGTTGACCCAAAGCTATTTCTTCTGAGCAACTTTGAATGGAATAGAAATGTCATTAACTACCTATTTCCATTCCTTCTCATTCATTCATTTAGACCTTGTCATTTGGAATTAATCCCAAATACATACATTAGACCTCTAAACATCTCCCTACTTGCCTTCCTTGCAACATTTTATTACTTTAATCTGTTCATCTTCTTGGAAACTCTTTTCTCCCTAAACTTCAAGATTACTGTTTTTATCTTGTTTGCCCAAAAACTCTTTTCTTCATATTTTATTTTTACTCTCCACTTGTGGTTCCACTGCTATTAACTCTGGTATATAAGAAGCAATTAACAAAGCTGTATACCTATTAAGTAATAAGGATATTGTAACTTTTGTATTAACTAGATGTAGTTTATTTTATTTTGCTCTAGGGTGTATATTGTCATTAGCATGATTAAATAGAGAAAAGTAAATACATTTTGGTCAAGCAACTAAATTTTAGATTAGTCAATAACATAAATGTGACTTTGGAACCAGATTTATTAATGAAGTTTAACAATAGCATGTAAAAGGACTCAATATGCTTGTATTACTCGGGTTTCTGTAGAGTAACAGAACCAGTAACATATATGTGCATATATATATAAATACCTTTATTATAAGGAATTGTCTCACACTGTTAAGGGGGCTAAAAAGTTCCACAGTCTGATGTCTGTGAACTGGAAATGTAGGAAAGCCGGTGGTTTAGTTCAAGTCCTAGTCCAAAAGCCTGAAAGCAGGGTGAACCATTCTGTCTCAAATCCAAAAGCCAGAGAACCTGGAACACTTGGTGGTTTAAGTCTGAATCTGAAGACAGGAAGTCTATGTCTCAGCTCAGGCAGTCAGGCAGATTGAACCAGTTCTCCCTTCCTTCCCTTTTTTGTTCCATTTAGGCTATTAACATATTGAATGATACCCACTCATATTGAGGAGGGATATCTGTGTACCAATTTAAATGTTAATCTAATTGAGAAGCACCATCAGAGGCATATCCAGAAATAATGTTTACCCAAAATATTTGGACAATGTTACCGAAATATTGGACACTCAAATATTTGGGCACCCCTTAGTTCGATGAAGTTGACACATTACATTAACCATTATAATAGTGAATTTAGAGTAATATTAATGAAATTAGTATAATACATATAACTCTTTGTAAAATAATGTTATTTAAACATATATAGAATTTCCAAACCTATTCCAGATTTAGCTTAGTCATTTTTATGTAACTACCATATTTATTCATAACTCTGGAAATCTTATTTCATACAACTTGTGAATATTGACTATTATTGTGTTTCAATTTCAAATTATTACTGTTAGATAGCACTTCTGTTTATTATACTTCTCACTCTGGGGACAGCAATTCATTTTTCATATGTACAAGTTTCGTAATTTATTGCTGTACTTCAATACTTTCTGTCTTGCTTTCCCAAATGTTCCACACCTGCTCTTTGCCGATATATGCTATCCTTAAAAGGATTTAACATCATTGCAAATATTTAATGGAATGCATTATCATGATTCAAAGTGATTATATTGTATAATACAATCTTAGTTTTTTTTTATATTTTTACACTCCTGAGTTTTTAAAAACCTGTGTCTTGTAGCAAATGGGAAATATTTCATGCTTTACTTACTGTGCTCATCAAAGGAAATATGATTCTTATCCAGATAATTGTAAGGTCAGATTAAATAATTCTTTAATAGTTTGCTAAGAGTGTGTCAGATCATTATTTTCATTTTAGAGACTTAGTTATATTAGTTGCATTCATTTTACTGATAGACTGTGTATTCTCATGTCATCTTCCTCCTTCCTACAATATGATCCTAACATACGAACATTTATTTTCTATTTTTGTTTGCTTGTTTTTTTTTTCTACAACCAATTAGAAAGAATGTTTACTTCTGTCTTCTCTTTCAGACTTTGAAAAAGATGACAAAAGATTATGAACAAATAGTTGTATATGAAGGTACTGGCTTTCCCTTTTAGAATTAGAAACATTGTGAGTCAATTTATATCTGACTTATATAAATTATGATGACTTATGATGAACTATGTGTCTTCAAGAGTCTTTTTATCAAAGATGTAAATGCGCTGAAGACAGTCAACCACTGCTTGTTGATCTATTTGTTTTATAAATGAAACACATATGTTTAAGGTGTCAGGCTTTACTGAGAATTACTTAATAAATTAGGCTTTTACATCAACTTTAGATGCTTTTAATTTTTAGCATGTCATTATATGAAAGCTTTTTTTAAAGTTTATAGAGGTGATAACTAATATTATATAACAAATTGCGATTCTCCCTTTATTTTTTTGTGAGACGGAGTCTTGCTCTGTCCTCCAGGCTGAAGTGCAGTGGCGCGATCTCGGCTCACTGTAAGCTCCGCCTCCCGGGTTCACGCCATTTTCCTGCCTCAGGCTCCCGAGTAGCTGGGACTACAGGCGCCCGCCACCACACCCGGCTAATTTTTTGTATTTTTAGTAGAGACAGGGTTGTTAGCCAGGATGGTCTCGATCTCCTGACTTCGTGATCCGCCTGCCTCGGTCTCCCAAAGTGCTGGGATTACAGGCGTGAGCCACCGCGCCGGGCTGCAGTTCTCACTGTAAGTGCAATTATTTATACATTATTGCTGTCAGTATTCACAGAGATGGTGCTACTACCCTGTTGTGGGGCAGTTTTCTTTGTCATTTCTACATACCTTGCAACAGCTTTTGTTCCTGTATTTTCAAGAATGTTCTAAAGCAAACGGCCTTGGAGGAGAGACAGACAGTGCCTCCCTCCAGGGAAAAAGTCAGATTTGTGTGCAGACCAGTATAATCAAAATAAAGTCTCCCTTTGGGGCAAATGTTGAGGAGAAATACCTCTTATAAGATGGGGTTTTCTAAGTTCTGGAATCCTCAGTTATAAGACAAGCCTACAGCAGCATCCCTCTGGGCCTTTTGGGATCATCTTACTCGTTCATGGGTTAGAAGGAGAACTTATGAGGACATGAAGCTCATGCGATAAATAATGAAGTTCTTTGTGTCTGACTAAAGAGTCTTGTGTCTACTGTCAATCTTTATGAAAATGTGACAGGCTGACATGATAGCTTTAAAGTAGGATAAACATCTCTGACCCTTCAGAATTCTTGACATTACTCATAATTTATGGAGGAAATGGTTCAGGGATGGTGAAAAACTGTCTCAATGCCTTAGTGACCAAAGAGGTAGAACTTGAAATCTGGTTTTACGTTTGTGTCATAGTATGATGCTGCTTCTACTGAGTGTACTTTCTGCCAAAAAAATATTACATTTACCTCCTGGAAATAATAGAAGCCAAATGTAGTTAGAACTTTTTGTTTTAGTAGTAAATACTTAATCAGTAATAAATAATATGTATCCACCTAGATTCCATTACATCTCAATATAACAAGCTAAAAATTTTTAAGAAAGTTAATACAACTGTTCATATTTTTGCAAATTTTGTTTTGTAATTGTAGTTTTAATGCAAAAAAAAGATGTTCTTGGAGTTTGCAAAGGTCAGGGAATAATATAGAAATAGTAATAGAAAAATTGCCATTTCCAACACTGTCTCTTCATAAAATGCATTCTCTCTCCCTCTCTCTGTTCCTCTCTCTGTCTCTCTCTCTATTTCTCTCTCTCTCTCTCTCTCACACACACACACACACACACACACAAACATACCTTTCTCTAATGACTCATAAGGGAATCACATCACATGGTAGACTATCCCTAGCAGTCTTGGTAGATTTTTCAAAGAATTTAGTGTTACTGCTATTCGCAAACCAGACTTATTTATTTTGTTGGGAAAGCAGTCTTTGAGGGACACCGGAATGTAATAAAAATTCTGGATTGAGAGTCTGGACACCTGGCTTCTGTTCTCTCCTGTGTCACTAGCCATATGACCACTGCTAAATCTCCTAAGCTTGTTGTTTCTTACCTTGTTCTGGTGGGAAAAATAATTAATTACTTTCAATAATTTAAGAAGGTCTGTCCAATTCAAAAATCTATTTTTTTTTTTTTTTTTTTGAGACGGAGTCTCGCTCTGTCGCCTGGGCTGGAGTGCAGTGGCCGGATCTCAGCTCACTGCAAGCTCCGCCTCCCAGGTTCACGCCATTCTCCTGCCTCAGCCTCCCGAGTAGCTGGGACTACAGGCGCCCGCCACCTCGCCCGGCTCGTTTTTTGTGTTTTTTAGTAGAGATGGGGTTTCACTGTGTTAGCCAGGATGGTCTCGATCTCCTGACCTCGTGATCCACCCATCTCGGCCTCCCAAAGTGCTGGGATTACAGGCTTGAGCCACCGCGCCCGGCCAAAAAATCTAATTTTTTTATGTGAGAAATACAAAAACATTCAAAATTAACATAGTCCTTATTATCTTACTTCATTACTTCATACTTTGAATATAGTAAACGTGAGCTGCTATATTTGGTCTATTTAATACCCTATCTGTGCTCTGTGTATATCCCTTTATAGTAATAATATTTCCTTATTATCTTTATAAATATAATGAAAGTTCCATTGTATTTTAAGACTGAAATTTCATAATAATGTGATTTACAAATTACTTACAAATAATAAGCATATGCAATTCAATATATAGCTTATGGGCTAAATTTGTTTTAATTTGGCCACATTTTCTATAATATTTTATAACTGTACATATCGTGGCATACTATAAGTAATGATAGAGTGTTATGCAAATTGCATTATTCTGTTATTGCTATTTTAGAGTATGTGAATCATTTTAAAATCAAAATATTTTTAATTTTGAAAGGCAAAAGTAACTGAAATACATGTGCCCATGTAGCCTTTTATTTGATATGTTCAATTTTTGTCAGTAAGGATGAAGCTTTTTCTATTTCTTGCACAGTAATATTTGTTTATTTTTCTTAGATAGATGTGAAATTTGAATGAGGTGTGATCATAAGAGTTCTTCTAGCAATACCATTTTCATAAAGTTTTCATAACTTTGATGTTTTCCTAGATGTCACTCTTTACAACCTAACTGATTCCTTACTGAAGTTGTTTTTGAGTGACATATAGTGGTGATAAAAGACTTAAGAACTAAGTAAGTTGGAGTAACTTTTGACTTTTATATAAGCCATAAAATTTTTATCATCGTTAGTAAATATTTTTAAGGAAAAAGATACGACTCATTTTAAAACTCAATGTGTATGTTATCAAATGAGAAGTTAAAGTCTTTTAAAATCATAGAGATGACTTTATAATTTCAAATGAAATTGTTTTACCAATATTTTTATGATGAAAATGCTGTCCTGAAATTAATTTGGCAGTCATCCTCATTCTTTTATTAGCAATTCTTCTATAAAATCCAAACTCTGCAAATGAAAAGTATCCAATGCCGAACAGCCAACACCTGCAATTCCCACCACTAGCATACATAACATAGTTATTAACCTAACATAGTGTGGATGATAGAATTAGGTGCCTGCTAATTTTTTATCTTTATACAGTCACCCCAGATTAATTTTAGTTCAAATAATCTCAAATTTGTGAGCCATTTGGTCTTCACTTTCCAGTAATATGTGCCTGCAATTATTGGGTCCCAGGAATCTTTCCTTATTTGCTGTATCGCTCAAGTGTTTATTGCTCTCATTATTTGACTGTTTTGTTGGCTTGTATATTTTTTCTACCCCAGTCTTAATGTCTTAGGTTTTGCTCTGGGCTGATCTTTTTTTCAATTCTCTTTAACTCTAGGGATTTTTCCAAAATCTTTGTGAGTAGGCAGGGTCATAATAGTAGGAGAAGTCTACCTAGGGAATTTAGCTTGACTCTGAAGTTAGCATAGAAGACACACACTGTATTTACTTAAATATATGTTTACTTGGGACTGGAGAGGGTCATGGAGATGATAGGGGAGATGGAAACCTCTTTGGTGATGGCTTGGAAATACTCTTATTTTCTTACTTTCTTAGTGCTAATCATCAAGAAACCTCAAGGCAAGAGGTGAACAAGCCAGCAACTTCTGAGGTTGAAGGAAGAAATATGTTTTCAATCCCTTTCCATTCTTCAAACATTACCTCTCAGATTATATAAACAAAATAAATGATAGATTTCTAGTTTCAAAAAGGTGCTTTATACATAAAAATAAAAGAACATTATTTCTTAAAGTGACTGAAGCAATAACAGTGCTAACTGAAACAGAATCATCCCCCAGGCCAACGGTTGTACTTCACTTCTCTAATTTTTCATTTGCAGTTAATACCAAATAAATCAATTTTCCCTTCCCCTCAAGAAGCTATTGAATTCCCTCTTTTTTTTTTTTTTTTTTGAGACGGAGTCTCGCTCTGTCATGCAGGCTGGAGTGCAGTGGCAGGATCTCGGCTCACTGCAAGCTCACGCCGTTCTCCTGCCTCAGCCTCCCGAGTAGCTGGGACTAGAGGCGCTCACCACTACGCCCAGCTAATTTTTTTCTATTTTTTTTTTTTTTTTAGTAGAGACAGGGTTTCACCATGTTAGCTAGGATAGTCTCAATCTCCTGACCTTGTGATCCTCCCGCCTCGGCCTGGCAAAGTGCTGGGATTGCAGGCGTCCGACCAGAATTCCATCTTTTAAATCAATTGCATAAAAGAATGTATTACCTCATCCTTTCTGATGATTTGTTCATACTTAAGACTAATTATTTTAAGTTGAGAATACAAATGGGGTAAGGCTTCTTTACCTATACCATGTCCTCCCACAGAGCTATTCTATTGTGCAAAACCTGTGAGAAGCTATTATATTTTTAAAATTTTATATTTCTTTGTAACTCTTTGAAAACTTATTATCTAGTATTGAATTCTTCATCCATGCCCAAAACATTTGCCTTTATCTCCATATGAATGACCACATGTAGTTGCAATTTCTCATCTTTATGATCCTGGAACATTTTTAAAGCAATTTTAATTATGCGGTTTAAAACAAAATATATTTCTCAGTATGCTCGTGTGGTCCTAGAGGGATTTTGTTTTCTTTCTACATGTTATATACACCTACGTGAATTATACTCATACAATCTCAAGATTATCTACTATTCATTTAAACTGATATGGAAATGATTTTATTCATAAGGAACTTTTCATTTATAATAGTCAAATTTAGTTTTTAAACCATTATTTCATTATAGCCAAATTTGCATGAGAATGAACAGAGACAGAAACAATTAAAACAGAAGATCTGAGGGTCTATGATTCTAAATAAAGAAATTCTTATCGACTTAAGAAACTTCACATGGAGACTGACTAGTGCTCCCTAAATAAAATTTCTGGCATGAAATAAATAAAATGTCTGGCATGAAACAAATTTAATGACATGGACAACAATGAACAAATATTTTTAAAAAGTATTCCAGGAATGTTACGTGTTTTCAATATATTCCATTATTTAGACATATTCACAGTATGTCTAGAACCCGCATGGTGCCATTATGGAATATAGAGTTGTTTTGTTTTGTATTTTGAAAATGCTGTGTTCCAGCTTAATCGTGATCTAACACTGTTGCTAGACCTTACTGTTTTATGTTAGGGTGGTGGTGGAATTACAGAGAACTGCATTCCAAACTGATAAATATTGTTTTTTGTTATTTAAATAGTATTGCAAGTGTTAGTATTCTTTAAAAATTGCTACCATGGCAGTGAACCACTCCACCCTCCTTAGTTTCACTCCATTTTATGACATGCTGATATTCTCTATAAACAGCTCATTGTGCAATCCCTTAGAACTGCTGTTGAATCCCTTATTTATGTAATAAACATACAAATAATACATGATTAATATTCACACATATATAATATAATCAAATAGATGCATATATACACATATATCACATATATTTTCTATATAATACTCATAAATGTACCCAGGATCACAAGTTTGTGTATGTGAAAAAGCATAAAGTTACTTAATGGATTAGGAATAAAATTCACGAGTTTTTTTTGCGTGTGTGCCAAATATGAAATTGCACATTTGTACATGTTCTTGCAAAGGCCATTTCTTTACAAATAGGGTCCTGGGGGATTGTTAACACTTGATGAAGCTTCCTGTTTATTCACTCACTCTGGGATTTCCCATTTGCCAACACAACAAATGCATTGTATTATAAATGAGAACAGCTTGTTGAGAGTGTGGTTTAATGTTTTCTGGAAATAGATGAAGACAACATGTTCTGATTTATCTGTAGCAAAATCCAGTTAGGAACTTACTGAGTATGGGAGTTATGGTGTTTTTTATTTGAACCAGCATAGAAAGTATATTCTTGCAGTGCTATCCTTGATAATTACAAATTCTTCCTAAAGTTGTAATTATGCATATTTTAGGGTAAATCTCTTTTTAGGGAAACAGTGTCTATTTAGTTTGATATCTGGGTAAACAGTATTTACACAAAATATTATAAAGTTATTTGCATATGAACTTTAAAATTATCTGCAGTGCCCCACGAAAAGAGCTAAAGTTGTAATTTTTTAATTGATATGTTGTCATATAAAATTTTGTTTTAAAAAATGATCAGTAATGGAGGTGCTAACGCTTAATGTGACACAATTTACCATGGAAAGTTGCAACTAATGTTTGCACTTTTATGTATATTGACTCTATTTAAACATTTAATTTTGGTGTGTAAGGGGTGATTTTTCTTTCACAGTATAGTCATTTTCTTACAGTTCTTACAGCTCGATTGATAGACTCATATTTTTATACATCTATCTTGATGAATTTTAAACAAATTTCTAGTAAATAAACATTTTTCTCTAACAAGGAGGGAGGGTAAAATAGTCTATTCTACTTTGCCTGCTGACATATTTTTCTTTCTGTACCTTTACACTCTTGCCTATATCACAATTCTGAGACATTTACTTCTTAAGAGATGTTGACTAATGACATTAGGGAAAGTTTAGTTACAGTTTAATTTCTATCTTCTCACAGATAGAAAAATAAATCCTATCCTTAGGTGTGATGCATTTGTTATAGGTGTATTATATATCTAAAGTAGAAGTTCGAATACCCATGGCAAACTTACATACTTATAGTATTGTCTTCTTGAAAATATGGACTCAGAATTATATGCAATTAATTTTTAAAATGTTCATTGATATTAAAAAGTAACAGTGGAGATTTATATATTTGATAGGTGACAAAAAGATTGACTTTGGCTTTGGGTTGTGTATGCAGCAGGTAAGGGTTGTTTGCAAATATTGTAAAAGATGTAACATAATAAAAGTAAAATTTGGGGTAAGGTATTTTATACAAAAAGTATGAAAAAGAACTGTAAGAAAATGCCTATAGTAGTATGAAAGAAAAATCACCTCTGTACACCCCAAAATTCAATGTTTAAATAGAGTCGATATACATAGAAGTACAAACATTTGTTGTAACTTTCCATAGTGAATTGTGTGTTAGTGTTGGCACCTCCATTGCTGATCTTTTTTTTTTTTTTTTTTGAGACGGAGTCTCGCGCTGTCGCCCAGGCTGGAGTGCAGTGGCGCGATCTCGGCTCACTGCAAGCTCCGCCTCCCAGGTTTACGCCATTCTCCTGCCTCAGCCTCCCGAGTAGCTGGGCTGGGACTACAGGCACCCGCCATCTCGCCCGGCTAGTTTTTTGTATTTTTTAGTAGAGACGGGGTTTCACCGTGTAGACCAGGATGGTCTCGATCTCCTGACCTCGTGATCCACCCGTCTCGGCCTCCCAAAGTGCTGGGATTACAGGCTTGAGCCACCGCGCCCGGCCACTGATCATTTTTTTAACAAAATTTTATATGACAACATTGTATGTGAAAGCAAGTTATTTTAAATAATACAGCTTCGGAATGATATATCGTTCACTAAAAATTGCAAAGCATAAGCAAAAAAAGAATGAATTTATAATAGACCTCAATTTCATCTTTTAAAAATAGTGTTTGTTAAATGAGCATCTTAAGAAGTGTTAAATTATGCATATATATAAAACATTAATAGGATGGATATTTGTATTGGGTGGCTAATTTCATCCTTAATTGCTGAGTTTATTTACAGAATACATGGTACCATTGCAGTTTTCCATCTTTTTCAGCTACACTCTTCAATAATTCATAAATTTTAAAAAGATTCTACTTCAGTAGCAAATAATTCTTTCTATTATAAAACATATTTTGTAGATTGACCCTTTCCTCTTTGCAATGCAGTCAAATAATTTTTGGATGTAAGTAAAACATGTTTAACTCCTAATGTAACATGCTTTTTACCATCACGTATGTATGAAAAATTTTTCAAATTCTCACATTTCCCAAAGGTTCACTGACCTAGACTCTGTGTGTTTGTTATCAATACTATTCTGAAAGTAGGTTAGCTATGAGATAACCTAAAGGCTTATTTGATTAAAATTATGTAAAACCCAAAAGGTTCTGCCCTTGCAGTTTATGCCTCAAGATTTCATATTCATTTGAGTCATTCTTCTTAATTAATCATTTATACATGATTTATTTTAAACTCACTATAAGACCCAGTTAAAGGAAGCTTGTCTCCTCCAGCATAACCAGACACTTCAGAAGATGTGGGTGTAACCGTGTCTAGTATCTACAAATTCACTATGAAAAGCCTTCTTTGAAGATATTCTAGGACTTTTCAACCTCAACACTATTGACATTTTGGGCTGAATAATTATTTGTTTTGGGAGGCTGTCCTGGTCATTGTGGGACATTTAACAGTATCCAGTACATGCCAAGAGCAACCCCCTGCCAGCTGTGGCGACTAAAAATATCTCTAGATGGGTCATGTGAGGAGAGTGGGGGTTAAATCATCACCATTTGAGGAGTACTGAGATGGTCTGATATAGACGACAATACCTTTTGACTTATTTCTGCCAATATGATAACCTATGCAGTATTGTGTATCATACAAGTAATGTGGCTTTCTTCTACCTCACGATGCTTTTTTATTCTTATACCTTCCCCTCTTTTAATTATACTAAGGCATTATAGCCTCATAAAGTAAATTTGTGCTAAATAAAATATCATGTTAATTTCCAGTTTTGTCTCATACAGACCATATACTACTCAATCAGAAATAAAAGAAAAAGCAGTGTGTTCTAGTGGAAATATCACTAATTCCTCAATTTGCTATTCAGCTCACTCACTGTGTGACATTAGGAAAGCCCTTAACTTCTCTTATGATCATCAACTATTAGCATATGAATTTATATGTTAATGCTCACTTTCTTCCTGAGGATTAAACGTTGTCAGACTGCAAACACCTAGCTTAATGTCTGACATAGTAGTAACGTAAGAAATGTTACTGCAAGTCATATCTAAAGTATGAAACATGATGAATAGGATAATTAGAATAAGTAAAGTAACAGTTAATATTTTTCTCTTGGAAAAGGTTGGATATCTAAATAGATTGATATAATAAAATCAATTATATCTAGTATATAATATCTGCATTAAAATTTTTCACCAATGTCCAGAAAAATTCAAGATTCTTTTTATAGTGTGGGGAATGGAAATTTAAGATACTTGCTTAAGAAATAATATATTTCTTGTTAACAACTACATTTATTTAAAATTTGGTTGAAAATAGTGCCCAAAATAGAGCATAGAAAATATAGAAAATAAACTATAGAAAATTGTTTATTTATAGAAGTTATTTAAATAAACATAAATACATTCCAGTCAGGGTTCAGCTAAAGTAATAGAAACTACTATAACCATTTTAAGCAGAAATTGATTTAATTTAGGAAACTGGGTACTTAAAAGTACTGGAAGGGCCAGAGAATCAGACTCTAGGAAGACCCTCTAGAAATGACTCCTAGAGCAATATTGCAGAACGACCAGTGTACAACAACCAGAAAGCCAGGAAAAGAGGACACAGCTTTGCTGACTGTCTTCCAGGATCACACCATTGCAGAACGACCAGTGTACAACAATCAGAAAGCCAGGAAAACAGGACGCAGCTTTACTGACTATCTTCCAGGATCACACCACCTTAGCTGTTGCCAGAATTATTGCCACTTGAGCCACAAAACACCTGTTGGAGCCTCACAACCCAAATGAATAAAGTGTGGCCCACCATCTGTCTTCCCATTTAACTCAGTTTCTAAGTCACTGCTGGAGTCTTCGCTGTAAGAAATAATGGGATTTAAAAAACTCTCCACATCTGCACAGTACAAAATAGTACAAAAAGGAAATTGGAAGAAAGACTGAGGGAACTAGTCTTCCAGATGTGCTACAGCTTGTAGGTGCCAGAGTTGGGGTTTGGTCACAAGTAATGTTACTTCAGGATCAGTGTTATATAGCACAACTAATAAGGGATATTTCAAAGACTATGCTATTATCTCCTTAGTCAAGTCCACATATTATTATGCAGTTCAGTGTTATAGTGGGACACAAATCTTGGGGCACACATAAGAATAATCTCATGTCCTCAAAAATTGTATCTAGCTTTGAGAAGTAGAAGGAACACAGTAGTTTCTTGCCCAAAGAGAATTCCAGCAGTGCTCAATGACTTCCTTCCATTTCATCCCCAGCAAAGTGATGCCGATGACTTTCTGTAGTGAGTAGCTGCAGTGTTTACATAGTCCTCTCTAATCACAGAATTTCTTTGCCATACTTTTCACCACTTCTCTTAAATAACATTTGGCTACAGTTTCTAGAGCAGGTGGCACTTGAGAATCAAAAATACCTTGAGGCAAGTGAACATCCCTCTGCTTACAGTCTGGCCTATATAAAGAATGTTAAACTAGCAGGTGTCCACCCCCAGACGCATTCTGCCTACAAACCAAAAAGAGATATTTATGTTCCATTGCAGAATATATGTCTGACTCTGGGGGATTGGTAAACAGAGGAAGGTTCCTGAAATATTAGCAATGCTAGGGTCATAGTGTGTGTAAGTGGACAGGTTGTCCCAAATTCCATGGTATTACTGTAGCATGATATTTATCCAGGCACCATTGGATTTGTTTTCCCCTCTTCAGAGAACATAGTTAGATATCTCATTCTGGATGTTTTATGTGTGCTTAGAACGCTGGCAGATTAAAGCACAGAAATTGGTGTCAATGTTGCTAAATTCTGATTTACCTTATAGCTGTATTCTCAAACAGACAATTCACTACTGTGTTCAGAACACTGCTGGTATGAATGATAGAGAAACTAATGCAGCCAGTGAGGCTTGTGCTTAAGGATCATTGAGGACAAAAAAAAAAAAAAAAAAAAAAAGTCATGCATAAACATCTCTCGTTTAAATAAAAGTAACAAATTTAATTAAACAAATATCTAAAACCATAAATAATATATTGCAGGAGTATGCATTAAAACATATGAGAAGAATGGACCTTTGTTTCTCCACTGTATTTTAACATGTATTAGTAAAACTCGTCAATTAGATATGATGGAGATGAAGCCAAGAAGATAGAGGGAAGAACTAGATTAAACTTAAAATGGCTTGCAATGCCATCACTTTTTTCTGAGCCAAAGCTCACAGAAAACTACTTAAACTTTCATTTGAGCTTTCAGATCAGCAATAATAAACTCAGATAAAATACATTCTCAGAAGTATATGGCAGTAAGCTATTAATGAACTATTTTAATGTCACATAATAAAACATTTCAATTCATATTCTTGTTATCAAACTCAGTGAAAAACTTACATAAAATTTCATATAGATGTGAATATTGGAGGGCATTATAGTGTTAGCAAACTGTTTCTAAAAAATAGGTGAAAATAAATAATGTAAACACTTTTGCAGACTATTTCATTTGAAATAATACTTTAAGTGTTAAATGCTACTTATTTATATAATTGAAATGTGTTTTTAAGTTTTAAGTTACCTGTAAGTCAGAATAAATATTCCACATAAAGCAAATTGAAACTACTTTTTAAGAGGGAGAGGGTAGAAATCATGCTGGGATATTTTATTTTCATGAGGTAGGGATTACATGAACTGTAATGAACTTCAAACCATGACTATTTTCATTCAACTAATTGATTATCTTCTATAGGTAGAACAATGCACTAATGATTAGTTAAATCATTAAGTCTGCATATGACTAAGGAAATGCAAAGTGCTAAATGTAAGTTTGCAGATTGGGTGTTACTGTTCACAATTCAAAGGGATCTCTGCTTCACAAAGCAATTATTTTAAAATGCCATCTCTAGTGCATTTGCTACTTTACAGATCATAGTTACTTTTCAAGGAGATTGGATGGATTCATTCTAACTTAAAGTTTATGGCTTAACTTTCTAAGTATCTTTTAATGTGCACAGAGTTAAAAAAAAATTAGAAGTACAGAATGCTAGTATATAAAAAGTAAAAGTCATATATCATGACTCAACTCATTGCACTCCCCAGAATGGAACTTTTACTGTATCTCTTTTAAGAATGAAAATCTCATTGTCCTTCTACTGAATCTCCACACTGATAATAATACAGTAATGCTGTCTAGGGTAATCTCCTTGCTGACATAATATTCACCTTTTGTTTTAAAGAGGCTAATTAATGTTTGCATAATTTTAAATTTAGCCTCCACATAAAAGTACACCTAATGTTGAAATGTGACCCGGATACTCTTAAGTCAACTCCTATTGCTGGTTGAACCCAAATTACTTTCTTCATTTCATGGGCCTGCATTAATGTCATCAGAACTGCTTTGGCACTCACCCCACCATAAGGATGGTACCACAGAAGAGGCAAGATAAAAGACTTACACCCTCAACACTCATACTCCAAATTTGAAATTCCCTTCCCTTTAATGGGTGTCCCATGCTTGATTTTAGGGCAGTCAGTATATTGTCACCAGGATACTTCCTGTATACCCACTAAACGCCTGGAGAGCTCTCTAGCCAAGTCAATTAAAAACACGACCTTTCCCTACTTTTCCATACACATTTTAAAGGAGTAGCTCCCATTTCAGACTCTTTTGTCAGGCTTATAGTACTCATGTCTGTTCTGTCCAGAAGCTACTGGTAATATCAGATTTTCTGGCGCAAGTAATGTCTTTTGAATCACTGGAACTAGTGTTCCAATGGCCTTAACAGGATTACAGAGCCCCACTGCTGAGGCCAGGCTGAAACACTGAATAAGACTTTCTAGACAATTCTAGGGATTAAAAAGAGAAATATAACACTAATAAACTTAAAACTTGCTATTAAACAGTATGAAAACTAATGCCAGCCACATTTTCTTAGATCTGTTCAGAATGCCTCCATGCCTAACTTTTGTTATGGTCTGCAGATCTAGAGAAATAGGTATCTCAACCCAGTGTGTTATGATGTTATTTTATATGCTAAATGAAAAAAAAAAAACATTAAAATATAAAAGGCCACAATTAACACATTTTTCACAGCTTCTCAGGCACTTGCATTCCTGAAAATATTCTTTGCCTCACACTGACGTAAATAAAAGGCTTACTCAGGAAGTTTAACATAGCAAAATTCTGAACCAAAGTTTCAGTCTCTATCTTTCCCAAAACAAAATCAGCTTCCAGGTTTAGAAAGCCAGATTTTTCAAGGTTCAATGGATCCCATTTTGGCATAAAAAGCAATAGTGACAAATGCAAGATGGTGTCTTGTTACAATAATAAACTTTGTTCCAAAAGACAAACTTTTTGTGATTACACTAACTTCTTTTTCCTTTCAATTAATTGCAAGTTCAGTAAACTAAAAGCGTAACTCCTGTGTAAACAGTTTGCTCCAAAGGAATGTGTGCTTTGTTCTTGAGGATGGAAGGAAATATAATCAATTAGAAATAAAGGGTGCTCTCAAACCTGTCTTGCTTTCTCTTTAAAACCAAAAAAATTAGGGTTCCCAGAATGTGTTGTTCTGACACCATGTGAAATAGTACAAGGAAGTGGAAAGCTTCTTCCAAATGAAGCATCTGTTTTTGCTTGTGTGGCTATTTCAAGTCCTAATTTTAATGCTCGGTGTATGAGTCAGGTTTCTTCAGAGAAACAGAAACAAACATCTCTATATCTCAGATAGATAGGTAGATGAGAAAAAGTATGAGAGAGGGAAATCTATCTAGATCTGTTTATCTATCTATCATCTATCTATCTATCATCTATCTATCATTATCATCTATCCTATCAAGTAAGAGAGAGAAAGATTTATTTTAAGAAAATGTCTCGTGATTGTGGAGGCTTGGTTGGTCCAGTATTTACAGGATAGGCAATTTGAGTCTGAAGGTGGTCTACTGGCAGAATTTCTTCTTGCTTGGGCTGGGCAGAGGTGTGGGGTGATGGGGAGGGAGATCAGTCTTTGTTTTATTAAGGCCTTTAACCCATTGAATGAGGTTGACCATATTATGGAGGGTAATATGCTTTACTTAAAGTCTACTGATTTAAATATCAATCTCATCTAAAAAAAAATACCTTCACAGAAACACCCAATATCGTGTTTGACCAAATATCCAGGTACCATAGCCCAGCTAAGTTAACGCATACAATTAACCATCACACTCAATACGTTCATCAATTTTGAAAACACTCAAGTACCTGCATTTTAAAATTACAAGCTATTTTGTTTTATGATTAGTAGATGAAAGCGTAACATTACACAAGTGCTTATACATAGAAAAGTAGAGGATATGGTTTCAATAGGCTCTATGGTAAAAGTATAAGCAACAGCAACAGTGCCCTGTTTGATAAAGCAGTCTGTGCGATGCTGTCACACACAAGAGTTAAATTAAGTCCTAAGTGTTATGTTAGGTGGCAGTGACTGAGAAACTGACAGCCTGACAGTATTTGTGGAAAATGAAAGCCACCTGTGAGAACAAACTCTACAGAAAATCTAGGATTAAGGAGAGAAAGATCACAGTTTGAATCTGCTTAGAAAGAGTAATTTGAAATACTGTAATAAAGTAGGTACAATTCCTCAGCCTTACCCATCCTTCACCACCCTTTCCTTGTGCTCTTTTCTGCTTTTCTATTTACTTTCTATTTTCCTCTTCCTGACAGCGCTTCTGATATTCTTCCTTTTCTAAACACATACACACATACACACAAACACATATTTCTAAACATATATATTTCTAAGCATGTTTATATTTCTAAACATATTTTTTTTTCTAAACACATTTATATTTTTTGTATAAAAACTTACTCACTTCCAACCCCCATTCTCCAAGGATAACAGCTATAATGCAAACTCAGGTGTGCAATGAATATACTTTCTTTACTTTCTCCACTGTATTTGATTTTCTGATTTTGAGTCTCCATTCACCTCGGTTGTCAATAAAGCCAGTTTTGCTTCTGGCTTTCCCAAACTCCAAAGTTGATTCACAGTTTTAGAGTCTCATGTAGCACCAAGACTTAGGCCTTTGGTCCACATAGTTTGCTAGTTCATTCATAAATTCATAATACTGGCCATCATGAAAAACCCTTGGATCTAGTTCTCACTGTGCTTCTATGTGTCAGGTTGGACTCTTAACTCTGTACCTACCTTGAATATGCAATACTGATTTCCCAGGTTGCTGGAGAATAAATGAATTTAAATCCGAAACAACAAGTTAAGGAAATCAGAGACTTCTTGCCAAAAAGAACTAGTAAACAAATAGCTGACAGGTGAACATGGAGGTGGTGTTAAAAAGAGGAATTTGAGGGGAAGGAAAAATAAAAAGCAATGCTTAAAAAAAGTCAGGGAAAAGATTTTGCAAAACACCAGATTCCTCCCCCAAAACCCATGTCAGGGGAGAGCCCAGAGAAGAACAATCTATGGTATGGCTAATAACAGTAATGAGGGAGGTGGAGTGGAGAAGGGATGATGATTTTTGATAGGAACATTGTTGAAGCCTACTGGTAACCTTCAGATCACTCTTTCTTCATTTATTTCCCCCTTCCTCCAGTCTAGGGAAATTATCTTTTTAGTGTGCAAAAAGTATTTTCCTTAGGTCTTCTGACCAAGACCCATGGTTCTTTGAGTCAGTCAACATAGATTTGACTATCTGCTTCAATACAAGGAAGAAGAAACCTAACAACTATAAATGTATCATAATAATAGTCAAGTCATACAAATAATATATTGTTTCAGAATAATTTGAGATCAGAAAACATGATGGGAAGAAGAAAAAGTAGGATATTATCAAATAAAACGTGAAAACGATATATTATGGAAAAAAATGAATTTTGGAAAAAATGAAATGTTATAATGAAGAATAGTGTAAATGAAGAACTCTGATTATTACTACTTTACATTTTCAGATAATTATGTAAGAGAAAAATAAGCCAAAGGGGTAGATTTAAATAAAAAAAAAGTAAGTGTACAACTCTGAGCCATCAATATTCTAGATTTCTTAAAAGTGAGGAAAATTAGGTCTATTTTGCTAATGCTTATGTTGGAGAATGAAAATGGAGAAATTAAATAAGTTTCTTTATGTTTTGAATAGACCATGGAACATGGAATAAAACATAAATGAATTTAAAATTTCACTCAGCTACTTAGGCACTCTGTGGTCTTCTTCATATTAACAACTCTGAATCCCATTTTTTTTGTCTGTGAAATAATCTCTCTTCACACAATTACTGTAAGAAATTAATGATCATCACCTAAGTGGAAACAACTTAGCACATGGTAAGGTACTCAGGAAGCATCTGTTACCTTCTTGTTAATTATCTCTTATGTAGGAGGACAAGGATGTATGCACATGCAAATTCCTGCCACAAATATTTAAGGAAGTTGGACAATCATCTTTTCCATTTTCCCCATTTCCTCTTTTCGTGACACCCAGAAGCTTAGTTGCAAAGTCAGTAAATCTCTTACTCATATCAAGAAAGAGTTTTTATGGAACAAAACATTTCCATGACTGCAAACTATGAGAATTTCAAAATTTTATACTGCAAAAGGAAAACAATTAATATTCATTATTAATCATCTGTCATGTGTTTTTTATCTTAGTCACCATTAAACTCTGATATCTTTGTGAACCCATGTTGTATCTTATCATCTTTAAATGTCATACTGTCTCACACTGTGCCTAATACTTACTAAAATTTAAAATGAATTGATTTAATAAGCAGCACTTTATGCATGTTAGTGTGATTGTATTAATGAATCTTTTTTTCATGATATTCAGATACTTTTCTGTTGTGCTTTGAGAAGAGAAAAACGAAATGAAGCCAAATGGTTAATTTTTCTAAATCTAGAATGAGATGCTAAAATAAATTTTAAAATTGTAATATCTAATACTCTTTATCTCTAGCTGCTTTTTATTGGTTATCTGACTTAATCCTCACAACATTTCAGTGGCATGGGCACTAGTGTTACCTCCATTGTAAAGAGGAGAAGACTAAAGCTTAGAAAGGTTGAATAGCCAACCCCAAATCATGGAACACATGTTTAGTATCCACGAGAACCTGAGAAATCTGCATATATATATATATGCAGAAAACCAAGTAATGCATGTAGTAGGATGTAATAACTATTTTATACGTTCTTTTTTTCAATTTGTATTCATGTTCCCAAAGATAACACCTGTATTTTGTGACTGACTGTACCTTGATTATGAATGTAAGTTTCTATTTGTAAATAATAAATTGTGGGAATTTATGTGTGGAAAATCACAAATCTTATCTTTACAATGTAAAAATTACCAGGAAAAGTGAAAATTTGGCAAAAAGTTGTGAAAACGAGGAGTGCGGGTTCTTTACATTTTTCAAGTGTGTCTTATTTCTAAATGTGTTCATTCAGAGGTTAAATAACACCCTTCTAAATTTCAAAATCAGTGGAATTAGTTACTTTGAAGTAATTAAGGGTTAATTATATAGCACTTTTCGAGAAGAAAATTGTTTCAGGTTTATAATATTTTTAATTTATGAATAAATTGAAGTTTTAAAAAATAATAATTCAGCATTGAAAAGTTGCTAATGCTGGAAAATCATTTTCTTCCATAGACACCAGTTAATTACCATGGCTACCATAAAATAAACAGGCAAACCTAAGAAAGATTCTTTCTTACTTTTCCATCAGTTTAATACTTTGTTTTTACTTCAACCTATCAAGTTGTCAAGTGCATTCCCTTTAGTGACTATACATCTAAAATTAAAAGAATTATTCCCAAGAGTCACAGTCAGTCATGTAGCTACTATCTTGCCCATCACAGGAAACAAGGTATGTGTGTGTTGGATACAATTTCTATACACATGATTCTTTACATTGCTGGTGGAAATTATGTGTGTATAGTACTTCCTTTTTGTCTCCACATTGGACTGAAAACTGATCTAATGTTTTACAGTTGCATTATCCCTCATGTTTCCCCATCCGGGACAAGTTCTAAAAGTTTTCATTTTTAAATTTTTGCTTTCCTATCAGGATAAATACTGAAAAGTCTACACTGTGGATTCCTAAGTAAGAACTTCTGGCTTTCTTTCTGGTATCTATATGCTTGATGAGGGGAACGAATTGAGTGAGGTTTAATAATTTTATTTGAAGAATCTGCAATGATATATGCAGCGTTTTACATATATAAACCAGCCCCAATTTTTACCATTGTTCTATTTTTTGTTCATTTTTAAAACAACAATAAATGCATTGTTCTTTGTCAATGCAAATGTTCGGTGGATTATGTAAAGCCAGTTAGGAGCTGATCACTGAAGTTTGTGAGTTTTAATTTTCTCCTAGTGCTCTTGATCTTGAGAAGGAATTAAAGAAAATTTCAAGTGTCTGCCTTCATACTAAGAACAAATGAAATTTCTGAAGCAAATAGAAGAAAAAATAATAATATATGTTTATACTTTTGGAATATGAAAAGGATCTGCAGGAGAAGCAATTATTATAACATTTGTCTCAAAAAGATACCATAGAATCAGTTGAAAGGTAATAAGTCCCTGTAGATATGTTTTAGGAAACATTTTTAACAATACTCATCTCTGTTGAAAGAAAAAGCTTAAGGTATGAGTCCGTTGTACTTATCACACCTTTAGAATTAGATGAAGTAGTTTTTATTTATGACTCTTCTTTCTCTTCCTCTGAACCATTAGCCTCAATCTTCTTTGGAACAAAAAGAAGAACTCTCAGATAAAATGGAGAGAAGCAACAGCAAATAATATATATTTTTTCTTTATCTTCTTGGAGCTGTATTTTAATATTTAACACAGTTTTAAAGTTTAATATCACCTCTACTTTTCTATAAGCTTGTTATTCTAGGCTTGCTGCTGTCATGTTGAGAAATTTGTCTACATAACTAGGTCTTTAAATAATTTTATACTTTGTTTAGTTGAAAATGTGTTTATGTGGAAATGAGATTAAGGTAATAGAATTGCACCTGTTTTCTACACTTGATAACCTTGTGTGATGTCATTTGCTTACCTGGGAAGTTATTTACTCACTGCAGCCAGGAGAAGACTTTAATATTAGAATCTATTAAGTAACGTTGTGTTTTAAGTAGGAGGAGGAAGTAAAAGTCTAAAGTTTAAAAAAAGTTAGAAATTGTTTACCTGTGACAAACTTGGATTAAAATTAATACCTAGCTTAGAGGGCTTCAAGGTGTTATAGAAAAGGGCAATATGTGCAGAATTAGGAGACTCGGTTCATTGTTCTGCTTGCATCCAGTTCTGGGGCTTTGAATACCTCTCCAAATTCCTAAGGAGGTCAAGATATCTGATTCCTAAGGTCTATTGTAATCTCCCATAAATTATGCTTTCCTTTACTAATAATTCTTTATATATTCATGAATTCTGTAAAGCAACTTCTCTAAATTATCATCTATATCTTCTGCTAAACATGTCGTATATCATTGCAGTGATATATTTATTTTATTAATATAAATAGAAATGAATTATGTTGAGTCATTTTGATATATTCTCAGAGTCTAGGATTAGTTATGTATTATAAATGGTTTGTTTTTTATCTACCTCCAAACCAATTAATCATATTGCATGTATGTCATATTTGCCAGTGTAATGGTATTATTCTGGAAGTACTCTAATGACCCTGAGACAAAATGTGAAAAATTACAACTAGAGGAAATGTCTCATGGAAGATGACTCTAATGAACTTAGGAGAGAATATTAAGAGTTAATGACATTGAAATAATCACCTAAATAATGAACACCATATTTGGTGGTAAAAATCAGAAAATCTGGATCTTTTTGTCATAAAATATCCCATCTTATTGATCTTTGAGTACCTGAGGGCACAGGTACTCATAAAGTCACACTTTCATAAATATTATTTGTAATGACCCATTCAGTTACTTTACTTACCCATTAAGATATTCTAGAAAATGTTCACCTGCAAATTTCACATTTTTTGTCCTGAAAGCTTTTATTTTTACTGAAGATTATACTGTCTAGAAAACCTGGCTGCACTTAAAAAATTATTAGACATAGAGTTTGGCAAACATAACTACAGATTTCGGGAAATAGATAGAATAGAATAAAGGCTTAGCCAAATGTATTTTTTTAGCTATGAAGAAAAGCAACCATGTAGAATGGCACAGACTTATTAAGTGGTTATATGTATATGTCCATGTGTATGTGTTTATTTGTACATATATACATTTACTTATATGTGCGTATATACATATAGTGGATGTATATATGCAGATATATATACACACACATATGGTGAATGTACATATGGTGTACATATATACATATATCCACTTAAGTCTGTGTCATTCTACATAGTCATTTTTCTAGTATATAAAATATTTATAAGATTCTGTTGACAAAATAATTTATTTAAATAAACAAATTAGTTTTTGAGAAGAAAGATTCATTTTAGAGCTTTTATGGATAACAAAACAGTTTTTAATCCAAAGCACAATAGATATGACATCTTTTTCCCTAAAAAAATTCTAAAATTAGGTTTTCTTTGAAATGAGACTAGAAATCTAGCCAAAAGAAACATATCAAACTTGGGTTTAAGTAGGTAAAAGTGTTTAGCATATTTTAAAATTTAATGTAAAAAGTTTCTGAAAAAAAATTTATACATCTATCATACTTTCCCCAGGCTAATTTTTTTTTCATGTTGTTCAATACAATGTTTTTTTCCAAAGTAAGACCTTATACTCCAGTAATTAGATAGGCTGCATGGTATAAATAGGACTTACCATGAAGTTTGTATAATAAAACATTCTATTTTTAAGTATGGTTTCAGAAAGCTTCAGTGTGATAATTTTACATGATGAAATTTATAATATTCTCAATATAAGTTCATTTCTCTCCTTTGTTATCATTTCAATGTAGTCCTTCAATCAGTTGATTCATTGTAACCTACCTTTAAGATTATATATGTTTATTTCTCACCCTAAAGATATTTCATTTAAATCATTGTATACAGACCTAGTAAGAAGGGAAATTTTCTTATCTGAAAAATTGGTTTCTCAAAGAAGTTATATAAATCAAGCCTGAATCTTTTACAATTCTAAATTTTCTTGTATTTGTATTAAGTAGCTAAATGTCTTTTACTTGAATTCATGACATGAAACAGGAAACTGTCATATATCTGAATCTGTACCTATATCTATATTTAAATGACACATTTTGTCTTTGATATAGAGGGAGCACTGAAAATTTTAATGGAATTTCATTTACAATTTTGTCTAAAAGATTTATCCAAACTTTGGAATTAGTAAATTAATCTCTAATCTACCATTGCTCTGGGTCAGCCAGTTATTCTTTGTTGAAACGTTTGATGGACTTCTTCTAAATGTATTGTCGTCTTCCTTAGTCAAATTTCTGTATTCGTTTTTCATTCAAGGCAATGGGAAGAAATTTATAATCTGTCATTTTTGAGGCATAATCCAATCATCCTTGAAATTAAACCCTTATAATTTAAGTTCATCTTTTTTCTCCCAGCCATTTTATTTCATAGTTGGTATTGAAAATTGATATCTGAAATTTAGTATGCATAACTTAAGCTAAGAGAGTTAGCAATATCTACTGAAGTTTTTCCTATGTAATGAGGCATGCCTATGAACAAAGAACTTTGGGGAAGTAGACAGTGAAATTTTCATTTTGCATGTTCTTGGGTCACTGCTTTTTCCAGTTGAATTTGAGGGTTCCAACATATCTCAGCTTTTCACTGTGCTCTAGTGTAAGAGGAAAAGTAGGAAAAATTAACTGTGAGACTTCAAATATACCACTGAGACCAAGCTCCCAATCCTTTTGTCTTGTAACATTTTTGATATAGCTTACAAGTAATGAGTCTTTTTGACTCTGTGTTAGTGTTACTGTTCTTAAATGTTCTTTAACTTTGCCATTATTGTTTTCTTGTACTTAGTTTCACATTTCTTTATGCTTTCTTCAACTGAATGCAATAACTTTAGAAAAGTTATCTAATTGTTTCTCCTCCTCAAAAAATTAAGTTTAGATCTTACTTATTCTAGGGCAAAGTCATATTTATCTTAGTTATAACTAGGTTTTCACTGCCATCTGGCATCTCTTATGAATGTTGTATTTTGTTTTCCATTAAATGTTTCCAAAAATCTTCTGCTCTCAGTAAACTTAACACTGCCCTTTCTTCTGTTATGAAAGGCAACTTTCTTTACTAAGTTAGTTAAAGACCTTTCATATAAACTTGCTTAGTATTTCCCTTTCTTGACTGAAACATTGGACTCCATCTTTCCTCCTTCTTTTCCCTATGCATGCCTTTTATGATATTCTGCCATTATTACTTGTGTGATTGCATCTCTCTCTCTCCATGCTTAGAACTATCTTCAGGTTTTCCACATCCTAAGGAAGACTTCAGTAAACATTGTTGATGCCTAATATTGTTTTTATTTTTCTGTCAATTTTTTTCTTCATTTCAAAATCTATTTATTTGTTTTATTGTGGAGAAATGAGGTATCACTTTGTTTCCCATACTTTTCTCAAACTCCTGGGCCCAAGTAATCCTCATGCCTCGGCCTCCCACCAAAGTGCAGGAATTGCAGGCTTGAGCCATCACACTGAAACACTGAGCCCTCAAGACATTTTTAATAAAATAATCTATGCATTTTGACAAGATTTTCTCATTACTCACTTCCTAGAATCAGACTATTGCCTTTTACTTCTACTGAAGTGTGAAGGAAGAAACACCTCCTAAAAATTCATGTATGTCTGCATCAAACAATCCAGTTTGTATTCTCAAAGTGGATTAGTTGAAGGGTTTAAGGATGGGAATGATGTAAAATCAGATATATGTTTTAGAAAGATGATTCTGGCTGTAGTATAGAGAATAGTTTGGAGGCAGGAAAGATTGAATTTATTGTCTTTAACTATTGTGATGAAAACTAAAGACAGATCAGACAGATAGACAGAGATATACAGTTTTGTCTCGTTACTTTGAATTTACAGTAAAGAGTCTTACATCAAACCTTCCTTTATGCCATTTCTGCTGTGAATGGGGATCTGACTCCATTTGTTTTAAAAAAAATACTAGGTTATGTCGTAGGACAAAAAAGTACCTGGTGAACAGACTATATACTCTGATAAGTCCAGCCATTTTTCCTTGTACTTTTAAAGTTACATTCTTACAGAGAGTAGTTGTGTTTGTTTACAAATGACAATTTAATTGTTTTTATAATTAGAAAATTTAATATTGTGCTAAGCAATGAGATACAAAGGCAAAAGAGAAAAAAAAAAGTATTGTTGTTTTATAAAACTAAATTGGGCAATTTAAAAAACAAATTCAAGGCTCCTACAAGAGTCTATCAAATTAGTTGTAGATGTGATAATTGTTGAAAAGACTGGACAGAAAGATATATTGATTCCTGCTGTTGTGTAGCATATTACTACATATTTCCTACTTCTTTATCACTCCTGTAGTAATATGTAGTACATATTACTACAATTACTTTTTCTTTTAAAATAAAAAATAAGGCATTATCTTAAAGTTATGGAGATCAGAGGTTCAAAATCAGGCTCTAAGGGCTAAAATTAAGGTGTCAAAGGACCATATTCCTTCAGGAAGCTCAAGGATAGAATTTTCTACTTGCCTTTTCCAACTGCTGAAGGCTTTCCATATTTTTTGGCTCACAGCTCTCTTCCATCATAAAATCCAGCAATCACATCATTTCGGCCTCTGCCTTCCATGGTCACATCTCCTTCTATGAATGACTCTGACCTTACTGCTTTTATCTTATAAAGACTTTTATGATTATATTGGGCCCAACCACATAATCCAAGATTATCTCCCAGTATCACAACCCTTAACTTAATCACATCTACAGAGTTACTTTTGCCATGTAAGGTAACAATTGGAAAGTTCTGGGGATTGGGACATAGACATCTTTGGGAGGGGCTTTCAGCATACCAAGGGGATGAAAAACAAAATCTATAAGCATCCTGCACTCAAAACTTTATGTTCTCCATGGAAGAAACCAAATCCAAAAGCACATAATGAATGTGGTTTATAGGAAGGAAGGAAGGAACCAAATTTCAATTCTTGGAGCACTGTCAGAAGCCTCAAAGTCATTGGTTCTATACCAAAACATATGTATTTTATAAATTAAAATCAAACGTGTTACTTTGTAATCTTTCTGATCTTCTAAAAATTTTATCTGTATAGCATCATTCCTTGTTGACTTATAATAATCTACTTGATCCAGAGACAGTGAATGATCTTTAAAATACTTCCCTAAGAGTTTTCCTACTACTTTGTCACTCCTGTCAACACCCCACTTCCCTACCAGAGATGGATCAGGCTCTGTTTGTCGAAGGATGGCAGGAAAAGTGGGAGAAAGAGAAAATATAAACCTGAGAAATAGAAACTAACCACTCTTTCCTCTCATGTCTTACTGTAAACATTCCAGCTTGAAACAGGTCTGAATCCAGGGAAAATGTGGCTTAACACAAAATTAAATCCAGATCTTTAGTTAATATTGTAGACATGATCAATCTTTCTTAGTGAATTGAGAGGGTGATACAATGATTCCCTATTTTCTATGAATGAGCAGAGAAGTCAAGAAGCATACTGTATATTTTATCCAGTAGCAGGGGAAGATTTTCCTCACTAAATAAAGTTAGAAGGAATTGGTGGGAGACAGAATGTAAAGTTGAATCTTCATCACATCCTGTATTGCCTTTTATTAAATCATGAATTATGTTCTGTCAACATACTATATTCTAAAAAGAGGGTTGGCCCCAACAAACAAAAGAAGGATTTATATTTCATTTTAAAATGTTCTTCATTAACAGTCTTTACTCAAATGGCCTCAGTGGAGCATAGTACCAAATAAGGAACAAGCCTGTGGAGCCTTAAGACTGTAATGGCCAAATGTCCATGATCAGTAGAGCTAATGAAACAACTTTATTTCACCTTGTGGCAAATACAAAGCACATGGTATGATGTTGTATACTTATAGAAAAGTACTTTTAAAGGGAAGACAAAAGATAAAAATAAAAACAGAGTGACAAATGATAAGAATTGCACAATAGAACAAAAATATGGTAATTTGCATAAGAGTGGTTGCTTATGATATGTATCTTTATCCCCCTTATATATATTGACTTTGCTTTGATCAAAAGCAATTGCCATTCAGCTAACATAGCAAAACTTTCTTTTAAAAATCATTTCATATACTACTTTACTGCTGAAGCTGCTTGCCTGTTAAATATTTCTAGCATTTATTGAGAGATATTTGGATTCATTTGATTTTCTGTATTATTCCTTCAGCAATAAAATGAGCAATAATTAAGTAAAAATAACTTTAGAAGTAAATATAAATGTATCACATTACTAAATATGAATGTAAAAATATATGTGTGTGTATGCACATAATATTTTATCTGTTTCTACCTTAATAAGATGTGACACTTTAGTTTGCTTTCATAAGTATGCAGATAGCAAAAACCTTACTTTAAAAGCTTTTCAGTTACACCATCATTAGCAAAAAGTTACAAAGCCAGCATGATTACCGACCTAGGCTGTTTTTAGTATCTTCCCAGTATGAGTATTTCATTGAATTTAAATGCTATTTTCTCCCATTTTATAGGCACATGGTCAGAGTTATAGCATATGTTATTGCCTGTTGCTAAGTTTCTTGTAACATAGCAAAACTACGATATTTATGCTAAATTGGCACATTTTTTAATGTAGCGTTTTACTGTTGAAGGTCACACTCATAAAGACCATGGAGCTTTCTGATCATTGGACTTCTGAATTTTTTAGAGTATAATTGAATTATGGGGGGAGTGGATAAAATACCAGCTATATCATTTAATTTATCATGTAACTTAACCAAATTTTTTCATCATACAAATAAAACATTTTATAAGTATGCCTCTTTCCTAAATCTCCTATAGAGTTCTTCTCAAGGCAGGTTTGATTGAGAGTTGTTGAGAAACTTAAATGTGTCTTTAGTTTTCTTTAGAGTAGCACATCTCTTCTAGTGATCAAATACTGCTTATTAGAGTTGCAGAATCAGCATAGCAATTCAGGTGGGAGCCTTAGGATTAGATAAGAGATCATGAGAAAATAGATGGGCAGATGGATAGACAGATATTAAAATGTATATAAAGATCTAACATGTATTTAAACCAGCAATATAATGTTGTTATACCTCATTAAGCCAACTAATAATAAAAGGAGAATGAAAATCCGCTATAAAACTGGTAGCAATTTCTAATTTGACTTCTAGCATTCATTTGAATGGACCTCTGTATTAGGAGGTCCTTGAACCTGGTCGTTTACATACGGCCCTAGAGAAGGGGTGCCAGTTCTTTGCTGTTTGAAGCCAGCATTTGCTGTTTCTGACACAGTCTGAGACACAAGTGTTAGTTATGTGATTTTCATTCTGAATTAACTCTATCTCTTACTCCTTTGGCCATTAAGAAAAAATCTACAGTCTTCTTAGTTTCTGGAAAAAAAAAAAAAAAAGAAAGATGTCTCCTAACAACTATCCTGAAATCTTGGTGAATTCAAACTGTATGAGATTATTTTATTTGGTGCAAAATTGTACCCTGAAATAGGAATACATACCTTGTAATTTGGTTTTATTTTAATTTGCCAAACTTCACTTGATACAGTTTTTACATTCCACATTTACCATTAAACAATATTTTAAAACCTTTCCTTTGCATTCTTCATGTTGGGTATATTATGGTCTGTGTTGAGATAATTTTTGCAGTTCAATAGTTCTTTTCCTGCTGAGTAATTATTCAGTATATATGTTTATTTCTTAACTAGTTTCACTGTGATGAATCTTAGGTTTTTATTTTGTTATTGATTTTGTTAGAAAACTACACAGATGACTTCTAGTGAATTCTTGCTCATAAAGACGTTTTATAAGAGACAAAGAAAAAGACACAGTCAAATTTATATGCTGTGTTTCAAATGGTTGTGGACTACAACATGTCCTCTGTGAAAATTCCTATGTCCAAGCCCTAACTCCCAGTGTAATGGTCAATGGAGATGGGACTTTTGAAAAATAAGTAGGGTTAGATGAGGTCATGTGCGTGAGGCTCTGGTCTGATGGGATTATTGTCCTTACAAAAGAGGAAGAGACACTGGAGCTCACTTGCACACGAAGAAAAGGCCATGTGAGGACACAGAGAGAAGGCAGCCATCTGCAAGCCAGGAATAGAGCCCTCACCAGAGACCTAATTTGCCAGCATCTTGATCATGTACTTCCAGCCTCCAGAACTGTGAGAAAATACATTTCTGTTGTTAAGCCACCCAATCTGTGGATTTTGTTATGGAAGCCCAAGCAAACTAATACAGGTATACAGTATACACACAATTGATAAGATTTAACTCGTCTCTTGTTTGGCCTTCAGAAGACGAGATTCCCTATCATATGAGACACTCACCAAATAATTGCTAAATAATAAACAAATAATTTAGAACTGTTTTATGTGCATGTTATGAAAACAATGCCACATTACTTCCATAAAACTGGAACGACTGAATGAATTGCAGTTACACTCATGTGGTCACTGTTAGTCCAGATGAACTATGTACTAAAACATCTATGTTCTAGAGTAACATCAAAACTTTGAACTTTGTAATACACTGAGTAAATACATTGTTAACAAAGTCTTGTGTTCATTCATTTTTATTAGTTGAGATACATGAGTTGATAGTCTTGGGTGTTTGCAATAGTGAAAACAGGAGGAAGCACTGAAATCAGATAAAATCAATTTTAAGCAAAAACAAGGACATGCATGTGTGTGGTTTTCTCAGCAGGGGCTGGTTTATGTTATATTTCTAAAATTTTCCTTGTGGATGTTTTAAAATTAAGTATTGATTTGTTTTTTAGTTACAGTCTTGGATCCTTAGGTGATAGCTACAATTCCATGTCTGTCTTTTTATTCTTCAGAAACAGAAAAACGATCAGACAGAATTTATAAGTGCATTTTAAAAAGTTACTTTAGTCCTTAAAAGAATCAAACTATTTTTGACATTATGTTATTTAAATTTCAGTCTTCTCTGTTGGCAATACCAAAATCACTATTTCTGTTTTATTTATATTTCAGTTGTCATGCAATGGTTAAATATAAGAATGTTTGCCACTTAAGATTGGATTCTATATATGTATATGTATATGTGTATGTGTGTGTGTGTGTGTGTGTATATATATAGAGAGAGTATATATAATTCAAATTTTTATTTTTTAAGGTTATATCAACTAAAAGTACTTTATGTACCATTTGCAGATGAAAATAATAAATTTACATAGAACATGTTTAAAATGAAATCTCTTTTATTATTTAACTACATCAGAAAGAATTAAATTGGTGAGAAAAATCAAAGTTATAATGTATATGAAATGGAAAATTGCTGTGCAAAATAAATATTAGACCTGTGAGGAGAAAAGTTTTCACCAAGTTTACTTACCAAGACCAGAGCAAGTGATAAGTCATTTACTCTGTACTACTAAAGAATAAAATTTATGAGTATAAAACTGTTTTATTCATTTAAAAATGTTTTTATATTATCAAGTTAGAAAATAAGCAGGCCAAAGGCTAGAATACCATGTGCATTTTTGCATTTTCCATTTAAGAAGAAAAATCAGAAGCTCAAAACTATTATAATTCCTAAGTCATGAAGAATACATATTGTTTTAAGCATCTCACTTATGTTTAAGAAATAAAATACACTGAAATATACAATGAATATAAGCTAAGATAGGAAAAGCAATTGTATTCTTTGAAATAAAATCATCTTCACTCTTAGACATAACCAAGGAATTTTAAAATCTGAGTGATAATTAACAAGGAATTTCTAAAATGCTATGAAAATTTATTATTCAAAATAATCCTATATTCTTGGAAATTTTCTTATGAAACTTTAAAACATAAATTTTGAAATAAAATTAGAGATACTCTAATAATTATGAATTATCTTATTCAGAATAAATGTTAATAACAAAATTTGATTTTAAAATTAATAAATTTAAATGAATTATTAAAAGTCAAGAGTTGAATATAATTATAATATTTAAAATTCCAAATTTTACATTGCTGCTAATTTTAGCATAAAATCTGTTAATAAGCTTAATCATACTCAAACGTTTATTTTAGTTTAATTTTTTATTTAGTTTTGTATGTTTTTGAGGGAAATACCACTTCATCCAGAAAAGGTGAAGTTTAACACAGATGTAAATTTTTGAGAAAGTTTTATAGTCCAAAAACCAGTTATCTTTACTCACAGTTTACCTGTTATTAGATGTTATTAACTATAGACTTCCCAAGGCTACTAGAAAAATTTGCTGATCAAGTAAAGCTAAGATTTAGTTTAGTAAGGAAGAAAATTAAGTTCACAGATTCTTTGTAGATACTCAAAATAGGAAAATGAGAAAGAGTATCTAGAGATTTTACTGTCTGCAGTCGGTGATTTTAAGGTAGGTCTTGCAAAGTAGGTAATTGGTTGGGACAGGGCAGAGTCATGACATAATAGTTTTGTATGGGTGAACAGAGAGTGACAGGATCTTGAAATGATTCTTGATAAGCATTGTGTTTTATCTCCAAGAAACAAGCATTTCCTAGAGCCGGCATCTATAATTTTTAAAATATAGTCTTCGTATTTAGCAGAAGGACAGAAAAATAGGCCTGCACCCTGTATTATTTAACGTAATGCTGGGAGAATATGACAGTTTCCAGTATTGCTTCCTACAGGCAAAGGGAATTATGTTGTTTTCGTTCTCAATCCTTTTTTTTTTTTTTTTTTTTTTTTTTTTTCTGGTCATTCCTCAGCCTAAAGTGGAAAATAAACCATTATGATCTGGAGACATGATCAGTCCAGGTCTGTATACAGTTGTTTGATTTGACATGGTCATAGATAAGATTTTCTAAGGATGTTCGCTCTCCTCACTGCTGCTTGTTCTTTTTCCTGTTAAAAGGTCAATTATTCCATCATTTCACAGGACAGTGGCTATGCAGCTGTGTTTAAACCTCTGGAGGTCACTGTTGACCCTACAACACAGACAAATATTAAGAGAAGAATTATGATCAGAGTTTTTAAGCCAGGAGCCAGATTTGCTTCAGTGTAAACAAAGAGAACAGATTTCATTTCCAATGCAAAGGGCACACAGAAAGAGATAAGGGAGTATCAGCCAAATTACTTAAACTTTCTTGATTTCTTTGATCATTTTCAAACATTTTAATGGTCCCAGAGATCTCTGTAATGTGTAAGTACAACATTCTTCCCCTAAGAATGAGTCAACGCGTGAGGCCAATATTATATGTAAAGCAGCTTGTCTAATTTCAAGAAACTCTCAGCCAAGTCATTGCCAGTTCTTAGTGAAATTGTATGATTTTCCTGCTTTTCTCTGAACCACAGCATTTAATATTCTTCCCATTATATGAATCTTTTGTAAAGCATGAAATGGGAAAGCATGGGGGCAGAAGAAAACAGTCTAAAATTTTGCTTAGTGGTTAACATTTTTGAGCTTAAGGCCCAGATTATATTATTTTCTATTAGTCCATTTTAGATCTCTTTTTCAAGAAAGGAAATTTTGGGGGGCAAAGTTGACCCTGGATAATATTATGAAGTTCAAATCAGAGTCCTGTGCCATAGAGGAAAATAGTGAGGCAGGACTGGGAAAGTCTGTCAGTCTTTCCTAGGCAATTTACATTATCAAATAATCTGGATAGTTTGACAATAATAGTTAATACTTTACATGTGTATCAGATATTTGGTAGCTACTTTTCATGTATTACTCAACTAATTTTCACAACAACCTTAGAAGATAGGTATTGTTACAGTCCATGCCTTACTGAGACACAGTGAGATTAGACAACTTAAAGTATTAATTAGCTAGTAGATGGTGGTGGCAGTGGGTTTCAAACCCAACCTCTGGAGTCTTTACTTTTAATCATTATAAAATACCACTTCTTAAAGTCAGTAAGACTTTAAGAGAAAATAAAAATTAAAACTAAACAAACTGTGTAAGACTTTGTAAAATTTTATTTTGCCTGAAAATTTAAAATAGAAAGTGCAAAGTATTCACCTAGTTATAGGGACTTTTAAAAGATACAACTACGGCCGGGCGCACTGGCTCACGCCTGTAATCCCAGCACTTTTGGAGGCCCGGGCGGCGGATCACAACGTCAGGAGATCAATACCATCCTGGCTAACATGGTGAAACCCCATCTCTACTAAAAAAATTAAAAAATAATAAAATAAAAAAAAATTAGCCAGGCGAGTTGGCAGGCTCCTGTTGTCCTGGCTACTCCGGAGGCTGAGGCCAGAGAATGGCGTGAACCCGGGAGGCGGAGCTTGCAGTGAGCTGAGATAGCGCCACTGTGCTCTAGCCTGGGCGATAGAGCGAGACTCCGTCTCAGAAATAAATAAAATAAAATAAAATAAAATAAAATAAAATGTACAACTACAAGAAAATCTGGATTTTTCTTTTACATGAATGATTTTTTGAAATGTCAAGCTGTAAAAATGTATGAAGGTGTAATTAATAGTTATTTAGTGACTATGATTTTCTGATGTATATACAAAAGTATATTTTAATAAGAAATTTTATATTAGATTACATTTGTTTTGCCTTCCTTTAATGTTAAAACGAAACAAAGATAACACTTGACAGTTAACTTCAGAAGAGTCACGCCAAATTTCACTGAATTATTCTATTAATTTAACTTCTTATTCTTTATTGAAATTCTTATGTCATAAAATAATAAATAATCACTTTACTATTTTCTCTGCTCAGATTTTAGTTTATGTGAATTCTAAGGGCTCCATAAACCAAAGAATTGAATAAATGAAGCATTTGCCTTTTAAAAAACATTTAAAATGAAATGAAGTTCAAGTTCACCTTGAAACATCAAACACCATTTCTAGTTATTTGATGTATTTTCAACTTGAATTGGAAAATTGATCACCTAAAGATTTGTATTTGAAGTGTAAAAAAATGTGTTCCACAGAGAGAAGAAAAGTACTACAAACTGGGTTTGAGGCCTTGTAAAGTCTTAACAAGATACTTCATCATACTTTAAGAATAATACCCTTTGGATCAAAGCTTTAAAAAAAGGAAATATCTAATCCATTATTTGGAAAATTGAATGTGGGAGTGAGGAAGGCAGAGATTAAAAGTGGAAAGGAAAAGAGAAAGGAAAATACTTTCTTGGCTAGCTGGAAGAGAAAGCAGAGCCATTCCAATTTCATCATAATTCACCCTCGTAGGTATTCCTAACCTGAGATTGGCTTGGGTTAAGGCTTGCAATCAAAATGACAGTAGCTTTGAAGTTAGTGAATTACAAAATTTTAGTTTATCAATTACTTACATAGGAAAGATTTGAAATAATAGATAATTACATAAAATATCTAATAGTTTCTTTTTAAGTTCATATATATTATATGTATGTTCATATAATATATATGAATGACATGGGGAAGGAGAGGTTTCAACTTTCAAAAATGTAACCAGTATGGGAAACTTGGCATGTAAAATATATCACACTAATCAATTAGAAGTGTTTCTACATAGTCTACTTGATTCTTACAGTTAAAGAGTTACACTCTTGAAGGTAATATAAATTTGTCCAAAATAATTATCAAATAAGAAATGATTGATAAAATAAGGAAAATATGACTGTACTCTAATAATAGGCAGCAGGTAATAGGTATCCTTTTAGATTTTCAAAGTAATATTCATATTTGAGTGCAAAATAAACATATGAGCTATTACTAAACTATTTGAAATGCAGTATTTTAATCAAAAAGTCACCACTAATGTATGTGTGTATCCTAAAATGTTAATTTTAATGGAGATTTATATAGATAATATAAGAAGCCAAGGTTAAAAAATTAGGCATATCATCATATTTCATCTTCATGTTTAGGCAATAAGATTTCATTATTTTTAAGTTGTAAGTTTTAGCTTTCATGCATCTTCCCTTGTAGAATAATTTCTTTTGTGTACTGTAGTGGGTGGGAGAATAGTGGAATTTGCTATATTAAAAAGGAAAATCAACAGTTGAAGTTATATTACATTCTCATGTAACCTTTTGGGAGTTTTGATACACTTGCTATTTATGAACTGGAATGTCTAAGGTGTATACATCCAACATTTTGCTTGTTGGATCAATTTGTGCATATTACTTTTGGTCCACTCACTGTAATTAGTGCTAACAAAAGACCAATGAGATCTACAGAGGCAAAAGGAGAACTTTATTTTCTAAAAACAATCTGCAGATTGGGTAGACAGCGGGTTTCTGTGAAAAACAAAAGTGTGCTCCAAGCAGAGGTTGGAGAGTTAATGAAGATAAAGGCAAAACACAGGGTAGTGGTAAGGAATAAAGAGAAGGGACTTAACTGGGATGATCATTATACCCCAAATCACCAGTCTTTCTGAATTGGAGGGTTCCAGGTGGACAATCTGTTAGTGATCAGTTGTGGAATTTCCATCTGCAGTTGTTTTTGACGTTGAAAGACCAGGCACTGTTCTTGAACTTGGTTACAGAAAAACATGTTTTCCAACAGTTTTCAAGAACACAGAGAACAGGGTCTTCATTACTGACCTAGTTCAGGGCCTTTGAACAAGTCATTTCCTCTGCAAGCCATACACTGTCCCACTCTTTCTCCAGCTCCTACTTTTTGTTCTTTGAGATCTTAGATTTCTTCATAACTCCCCCACCAAATATAAATGTGTTATCTTTCATTTTCTTTTATGACATAGTTCTCTGATAATTTTCTTTACAACCCTTTTCTAATTGTGCAATTAGGAATTCATTTGTGAGCTTATTTTTTAAGTCGGTTTTCCCTACATGTAAGCATCAGGAAAGCATTAGAGCGCCCAACACATACTATTAGAAATTGTGTAAGACCATGTCTGATCTTTTACTTCAGTAAGAAGAGACACCACTAATTATGAAATTGCAAAGAAAAGGGATGAAATAAGTCAAAATACTTACTTCTGGATGCCTTATTATTATTGACCATTAAGCAACATATTCTACAAAATGTATTATGCTGTTCAATTCTTTTTAAAAATTAATTAATCACATCTGTGATTTCCTATCTGTTTTGAAGCTAGACGTTCATCTTCCCAGAAGTGCTAAAATATTTGCTGGCTGAACAACAGCATACTAATTAACTAACCTTTTCTATTGCAAAAAGTTTATTAAGAAGTCAGAACATTAAGTTTAGAATATTTACTGATATTTATAAATCCCATCTAAACAAGCTGAAGTGTTAGTAAAATGCTGGCTTATAAGTAATGGCCTAAATGAGACTCACTGTTTTATGAACATCTTTCTAGGAAAACACACACACACACACACACACACACACACACACACACACACACACATATAGGTTGCATTTAGAATAATAAATACCTGACATTACAGGAACATAATGACCACAGAATACTCTTGCTTTTCCACATTTGAAACTATTGGTGAGCATTAATGACTTGCAAATAATTTCTTCCCCATATCTATGAGAACTCAGAAGTGAATTACATAAGTTTTTAAGAGAATATTTGTATGTGAAATTGTTAGTCTCACAACTAGAAGTTTTTTTGCTGTTTGTTCTAACATTTGAGCATGTCTCTTTCTTTGTTTATTTGTCTGAGATAGAGTCTAGCTCTGGCGCTAGACTGGAGTATAGTGGTGCAATCTTTGCTCACTGCAAACTCTGCCTCCTGGGTTCAAGCAATTCTTCTGCCTCAGCCTCCCAGCTAGCTGAGACAACAGGCATGTGCCACCATGCTCAGCTAATTTTTGTATTTTTAGAAGAGACGGGGTTTCACCCTGTTGACCAGGATGACGTCGGTCTCCTGACCTGGTGATCTGCCCACCTTGGTCTCCCAAAGTGCTGGGATTATAGGTGTAAGCCACCATGCCCAGCCTTGAGTCTCTATTTTTAAGGAACTTTTATAGTAGGTACAAGGCTTGTAAAATATTCAAAGTAAAATTAGATTCATCAGTAATCAGTAAGGACTCCTCCTTAAGAAGTCAAGGAGGCCAGGTACGGTGGCTCACGCTTCTAATCCTAACACTTTGGGAGGCCAAGAGAGGCAGATTGTTTGAGCCCCGAAGTTTGAGACCAGCCTGGGCACAATGGTTAAACCCATTCTCTACAAAAAATACAAAAACTTAGCTGGGACTGGCGGTGCACATCTGTAGTCCCAGACACTTGGGAGGCTGAGGTGGTAGGATCACCCAAGCCTGGGGAGGTCGAGGCTGTAGTGAGCCAAAATCATACTACTGCACTCCAGCCTGGGCAAAGTGTGAGACCCTGCCTCGAAAAAAAGAAAAAGAAAAAGAAATAGAAGTTAAGGAAATGGTACACTGTAGTACAACAATGAAGAGCAGCTCATCTCTAATATATTCATTATGGATTGAAAATGAGAAGAAGCATGATTACCTTTGACTAGTGGATTATGTCATTTGTATTAATAAAATTTTGCTAGATAGGTGAAAATCACAGGGCAACGTGCTTTTTAAAGGCATGTTTCCTTCCAGAAAAAAAGTCTATAAATAGATATATTTCTGGTTCAGCTAGGAATTTTCCCCAAATGCATCTCCACCTCCTAGTGTGTTGTTTACAGGAGGTGGAACACATTAACTCAGAAGCATTTTTTCTTGTTTGGTAGAGAGAGAACATTGACTAGACTGAAAGTTGCTGTTAGTCTTTGCCAAGGATTCTAGCAGGTGCAGGATGCCCTCCAGCCTCCTAAGAAGGACGGTTCAGGCTACTCTATACCTTTCCTGTCTTTTATCTGACACTTCCAGACATACCACCTGCACCTTAGTTGTATGGAACATAATTTTATTATGCAAAAAACAGAACCCACCCACCCCACCACTACTCACACTGATTCGATGTCTACCTTTTAATCAGTTTTATGGACTGAATGTTTGTGTCTTCCCAAAATTAATATGTTGATTCCCTAACCCTTGGTGTGATTGTATTTGGAGATAAGATTATAAAGAAGCAATGTTAAATGAGGTCAAAAAAGTAGGGCCTTGATCCAATGGGATTAGTGTCCTTATAATAAGAAACACACACACACACACACACATTATGTGAGGACACAGTGAGATGGCAGCTTCTTATAAGCTAAGAGAAGAGACTTCAGAAATAAACCTACCTTACTGGCATCTTGATATTGGACTTCTCTGCTTCCAGAGCTATGAGATATTAAGTTTCTATTGTTTAAGTCCGCAGGGTATTTTGTGGCAATCCAAACAGACCTTAGGTCTCGTTATTCTTTAAGAATAAGATAATTAAACTCCCTCTGTAAAGCTTCTGGAGTCCTCCCCACCTTCCATCCAAGCAAAATCCATTCTCCCTGCTCTGCACTCCCATGGCATTTGAATGCAGCTATAGTATGAGCATGCCTTGTCTATTATGACTAAGTATGTATTCATTCCTGGCTCTCCTATGGGGCCGTGATGTACTTGAAGACATCAAGCTCATAGTCTCATAAAGGGAGAAGGAAGGGAGGGAGGGAGGGAGTTAGGGATGGAGTTAGGGAGGGAGGGAAGGAGGGAAGAAGGGAAGGAAGGGAGAAAGGGAGGAAGGGAGGGAAACCGAGGGAGGGAGGGAAACTGAGGGAGAGAAAAAGAGGGGTGGAGGAAGAAAAAAGAAAGATAGAATCTGATAAATAAGAAGTCTATAGTATCATCATTCACTATCATCATAGATATATAATGTACATGACCAAGTATGTCATAACATATCTGAGTGCATATCATTTCAAACACTGAAGAGTGCCATGTTTCCTTACTGGACAGGCAGTAGCTTCATGCTCATCCCTAGTCCTTAGTAAAATGAGTCTAAATGTCTAGAGGGTTGGAAAACTCTGACTGAACCCATCTTTTGCAATTTGGGGGGAGTGGAATTATCTAATAAATTTGAAATATATTAATTTATCAGATGCAGGTGATGATATATGTTTTCACAGAAAGCTTCATAGCTGGCGATTGCAACTGCATGTATGCTGCAAGCTATTTAAATACCCCCAAAAAGAATCCCTGAAATGTTTTCAGAGATATTACGGTATTTTATGGAATATTTGCTTAACAGCACTTTGGAGATTGGCCTAGTCCCTTATTTTTCAGATGTGAAAACTAGGTCTAGAGGGCACATGACTTACCTAAAACCCCACAGCTCTCTAGTTTACCCAGAGAGAAAACAAGCAGGCAGGTGTCCCAACTTCATGTGAGTAGGCCTAATGCCTGCTGAGACTGTGTTCATTTTAATTTTCATGAATCTAGAGTTGTCATTAGGGAAGCTTAGCAAATGTGTTCAGTGAGCAAACTTGCTTCCTGTTAAAAAAAAAAATATCCAAATTATCAGGTAGATGATCCTGGAGTTATTTTAATTAAAGGCAATGGAGAAAAAAATTAGGCACTTAGATAGGTTTCTTGGACTCATAAAATTAAAGAGCTTTTTCTGTCAATATGTAGGTTAGAGGTAATTCTTGTAAATGTAAATGTAAATTAACTGTGTAAATTCCCATGCATATTAATTACAAAAGAAATCTTCACTACTTTAGTCTTTATTTCTACAGTGGGAGCTCTTATTTTTTTTAAGAAAAAAAGAATTGTTTTATAAACTGAAGTTGGAAAATTTTAGATATTTTTCTGTTTTGATCCTCTCTGGCCCCCATCACCTAGGTATAGAAATACTCTTTGGTGAACTTTTTGCCTGAAGTCATTCCATTAATATAATGATTATAATATACCTAAAGGACTGTAAGTGTCAATATCCCAGGAGAAATGATTAAATCTTTAGGAACTTCTGCTCTTAAGTATATTTAAGAAATAAATACACAACTAGCATCTTACTAAGACAATGTGAATTAGTTATTTGGAAAAATCAGAAATAAGCTCACATTTTTATCTAATCTTTTTGACAAAGACTAAAAGCTAACAGCAAGCTGTTAGTCATCTGGCAAATCCCTAACTTCCAATCTTTATTTCCATTTTGACCACTTACATGATTAAAAGGCTCATAAAATATAATCATTTTTCTATTTAAGAAATTATACGAATCTCCATACCACAAATCCCTGAAGTGAGGTGTGACTCAATATTTCTTATCTCAACAAAATTTAAAATTAATCACTGATTAATTAGTTACATATATTTAATAGTCCATAATTTAATCTTTTGTCTGCAAGGCAAGAAATTATTTAAAGTGCCCCAAGTAGACATAGGCTGTAATTAATGAGATGGAATTAAAGCAAAGAAAGAAGACTCTCAGGAAAAATAAAAGGTTTATATGGAAGTTATTGGTGTTATCATTGATGAGGACAAATGTAAGTACCAAGATACATTATTTGACCCAGAAATCAAACAATATTTCATAAAAGAATAAATATTATTATTTCACTAATTTAAAAATTAAATCTTTTTTCTACAGGATATGTTGCTTCAAATACAATATTGGTGTTATTTTATATGAATCACAGTTATGATCATGCTTGGAAATGACTGATAAGCTTTGTATTAATAGGTAATGTTTTAAAAAACATTATTAGCTAAAAATTATTATATGCTTATCATGTGTCAGCCATTGTTCTAAGCATATTGAATGTGTTAACTCATTTAGTCTGCCACCCCTTGTAAGATGGCACTATTCTTATCCTCATTTTACAGATGGAGCTCAGAGAGAGGTGCTAACTCAAACTCGGGTTGTTTTAAGTGGTAGCTAGTGGTTCTATTGTGTCTCCAGAGGTGGCCATCTCAAGCTTTTTATACAAGTATGGGCCTTGGCAAAACATTGGGTAGTCCATTGGATGATCAGCATCCTCTAAGAGCTTGTTAGAAAAGCAGAATCTGTGCCCCACCTCTGCCTAATGATCCAACAATTGCAGTTTTGAAGATTTACTGGGGGATTCATAAAAGTTTGAGAAGCACGGCTCTGTTAATACTACTTCTTGGTAAAGCATTCCTTTTAAAACTGCATTGCATAGGCTGGGCACTGTGGCTCACGCTTGTAATCCCAGCAGTTTGGGAGTCTGAGAAGGGAGAACCACTTGAACCCGGGATGTGGAGGTTACAGTGAGCTGTGATCGCACCACTCAACTCCAGTTTGGGTGACAGAGTGAGACTCCATTCGTCTCAAAAAAAAAAAAAAAAGGAGAGAGAGAGAACTACATTATACATTGTTTTACAGTCTTAACTGATAATTGTATGTTTCCATTTTTTTAAAGCCAGCAAAATCTCCTTTGGGTCAGTGTCTTTAAAACTATATATAAATTTGAAGGTACGATTTAGTGTTGAACATATACATCATTCTAATATCCTTGATTTTGCTATTTTAACATGAAGAATGATGAGTATGAATTTGAACTCCTATTTAAGTTGGATCTGAGTTCTCCTATTTAAGTTGGATCTGAGTTCCCCTGGCTCTACTTCTTACTTGCTGATTGAACAAAGTTACTTACATTTTGTTTTCTATTGTACAAAATCTGAGGTGAATAAGGCTCTTTATTTCTGAAATGCACCATATGAGCACCTACCCTCTTAATCACTCGTAATGATGGTCTACTGTGATAGCCCGAATAGTAAATTTTTTAGTGTAGTTTTTATGAAAATCACCTGTAGATCTTCTTGAACCATAGATTATTGCTTCACTCCCCCAAAGTTTCTGATTTCAGTAGGTCTGGGGTAAGATCTGACACTTTGCCTTTCTAACAAGTTGTGGGTGATGCTCTTACTGCTAAACTAGGGAACACGCTAACAGGTCACCTTCCTGCTCTCTGATTTCATCCATGATGATTAATAGCAGTATCTCCAAATTAATTTAATTGGTCATCAAAGAAGGCCCTGGGTTACACTAATCTCTTATGTAAAACAGCTCTGAGTATAGAAAGTTAGTGAAAAGATTGTCCAAAACTGGTTAGATTTATACTTCACCTGGTGAAAACTTTCTACGAGTTTGAGAATCCCCTAATATTTTGGAAAGAGATATTCACTGTTTCTTTTCAGTGTGCCATTTTGTTTATTCTGCCATAAAGGGCATTTCTTCCATATTATGCAGTTATGCTCTGGCAGGGTGCAGTGGCTCACACCTAATCTCAGCACTTTGGGAGACCAAGGCAGGAGGATCACTTGAGCACAGGAGTTCAAAACCAGCATGGGCAACATAGTGAGAGCCTGTCTCTACATTAAAAAAAAAAAAAAAAAAAAAAAAAAAAGCACGGTGGCACACACCTGTAGTCCCAGCTACTTAGGAGGCTGAGGTGGGAGGACCACTGAGTTATGGTGTCACTGCGCTGTAGCCTGGGCAACACAGGGGGATTTTGTCTCAATCAATCAATCAGTAAAAGAACACAAGTATGTTCTTGTAGAGTTATACTGTTGTTTCTATCACTGTGGTTCTGATGGGTAAATGTCATTCTATTATTTCATGTTTTGAACATAACTCCTGCATCCTGCCTATGGTTTTACTATACTGAGGTTAAGTAATAGTTTTTTTTGTTGTTTGTTTTTTTGTTTGTTTTGAGACAGCATCTCACTCTGTTGCCCAAGCTGGAATGCAGTGGCACGATCTCAGCGCACTGCAACCTCTGCCTCCCGGGTTCAAGTGATTCTCCTGCCTCAGCCTCCTGAGTAGCTGGGATTACGGGTCCGTGCCACCTTGCCTGGCTAATTTTTTTGTTGTTGTTGTATTTTTAGTAGAGATGGGGTTTGATCATGTTGGTCAGGCTGGCCTCAAACTCTTGAACTCATGATTCCCCACCTCAGCCTCCCAAAGTGCTGGGATTACAGGTGTAAGCCACTGCACCCAACCAAGTCATAATGTTCTAAGTAGTTGTAGAGTTATAGAATTTGGAGAACCTTAGAATTTATCTATCCTGTTTATGTTTAAGATGAGTAAGATATAAAGAGAATCTTACTAAGAACCACCAGCTCATCCAGCACATTGTTGAAGTAAAATGCAATAACTCTAACTCAAATTTTCTAGTCTCTAACCATGTGTTTTTTTAATCACTTTGTAATTCAGTGTACTGAATGATTTGTTTATGATGCCATGAAGCTTTTGCAACTATCTTTACATTAAAAGTTATGACATATGCATTGAAATAAAAGTTTAAATATTTTAGATTGGATGATTAATAAATATTTTAAAAAGTGAAAATATAATTTTTAAAATGTATCCTAATAACACGACCTTACATCCCAAAATGACTCATGTAATTTTAAATAAATCAATTAACAAATTCAAGATGCATGAAATATGAAATCAACCTGAACAACACTTATTATAAAGGAAACCAAACACCAAATCAAATAACCAAAGTTATAGCAAAACAAAAATTGCAGCACAAGTGCTGATTGCAGTAAGTCTAACGGGTTATCTGAGTTCCTGTGGTAAACAAAATATTCATTCATGTTGTGAATAAATTTGGGCTCTCAATATTCTACATAAGGGAGTGATCTAGAAAAGAATCAGGTTCACCTTTACCTTTTTCTTTTGTTGTCTCTCACTTTTAATTTTATAAAGCACTTTAAGGATACTTGGCCGGGCGCGGTGGCTCAAGCCTGTAATCCCAGCACTTTGGGAGGCCGAGACGGGCGGATCACGAGGTCAGGAGATCGAGACCATCCTGGCTAACACGGTGAAACCCCGTCTCTACTAAAAACTACAAAACTAGCCGGGCGAGGTGGCCGCGCCTGTGGTCCCAGCTACCCGGGAGGCTGAGGCAGGAGAACGGCGTGAACCCGGGAGGCGGAGCTTGCAGTGAGCTGAGATCTGGCCACAGCACTCCAGCCTGGGTGACAGAGCGAGACTCCGTCTCAAAAAAAAAAAAAAAAAAGATACTTAACAGAAATCTTTAAGAAACAAACAATGTGCAAAACAGTAGATAGTGTAAAAATTCAGAGCAATGCCATGTATGCCCTTTCAAATTCAGGAGAGGCTGGTGTCATACAGTCTGTCTTGTGCTCATCCACAGAAATCATATCACTCTCTTGACAAAGCACATTAATTGACAGTTTTGGCGATAATGAGTCATGATTAATGTCACTAACGTGTAACTGGTAATTCAAGTATGTTCATTATAATATCGAAATTACTATAAATATCATATGGTTGATGATCATACACTATTTTTGTAGGTGATTTATGATAAATTAATGCTGTTGAAGTTACCAGTGAGGACATTTTGCTCTAGTTACTAGCTTTCAGTGTTGCAGGTGTAGGCTCTTGATTGGAGGTCCTTTTCCTAGGAATTGCATTTCTTTCTTTCTTATTTTTTTATTTTTATTTTTTTGAGACAAAGTCTCTCTCTGTCGCCAGGCTGGAGTACAGTGACGCAATCTTGGCTCACTGCAACCTCTGCCTCCCGGGTTCAAGCGATTCTCCTCCCTCAGCCTCCCGAGTAGCTGGGTCTACAGGAGCACACCACCATGCCCAGCTATTTTGTTTTTATTATTATTATTTTTAGTGGAGACGTGGTTTCTCCATGTTGGCCAGGCTGCTTTCAAACTCCCGACCTCAGATGATCCACCCGCCTCAGCCTCCCAAAGTGCTGGGATTACAGGTGTGAGCCACAGCGCCCAGATGGAATCACATTTCTTAAGAAACATAAAATTTAAGGGAGAAATACTAATATTTATAATTTATTTTAGTTCCTGATTATTTGTAGTGTTCAGCAGCAGTATATAATAGGGAATATGGAAGGAAAGCAGATGCTGTACCTCAGAGAATTGATTAAAAGAACAAAGAAATATGCAGAACACACCTAGTTTGACAATTGCAACTGAGGGCAATAAGAAAACTTGTTTAAGCCATTTTCAAAACAAAAACTACAAACTAAGCAGACTCAATAATTGGCTATCATAACAAATACTCCTGCACATACCAGGGACAACAATATTAACTCTCGTATATTATTTTAAACATTTTCAAGGCTAGTACTACAAATATTGCAGACTTTTTCCTGCAGAACTAAACCTTCTCAGACATTGTTATAACAAATACTTATCTTTGTGTATTTATCTATATACCTACATATGTGTGTGTGTGTGTGTATGCGTATACCCATAATTATGCATTGCATGCATTTATGTCTTATAAAAACATATCACCTTTATTGAAACAGTCTTGCTAATACAAAATAATCTGATGTAATCACTTGGATTTTTTTAACCTTTTTGGGCAATCAGCTGGAAGATGCCTAAAATGAGCTTTATGAAAACTTGAGCTCTGAAAATGTGCTCAGTCCACAAGTGTCTCACGTTTTCATTTTGTCTATAAATCTGTCAGACCATTCCCAAAACGGTCCTAACCTGGATCATTATGTTGCTTTCTTTTAATTTAATACTCACTTTTATAATTGCTTCCCGTCATTCCAAGTGCTGCATTATCACTTTGTAATCTTAGTAGCATGGGGCTTTTAACAGATATTTTAGTTCAGATACAATCAGTTTTTCTTTTCATTTTTCCATTCAAATAATCCAATATGAGTTTCTCTTAAGATAAGTGTTATTTCCTGGTCACTAATTTAGAAAAGGTTCTTAAATTATATTAGTCCTTGTGAATATTATTAGAACCACAGTAAACATTTTTGTAAATATGTAATTCCTTTATTCAACACATCAGTTTTAAGCAAATATCATGTTCCAGGCAGTAAAAGAGGCTCTGGGGTGCAGCCATGAACAAACTAGACAAAAATCCCAGCCCTCATGGAACTTGCTATCTAACATAGGGATACATAGCAAAAAATCAAAAATAAGTAAAACATAAAGTATTTTGATTAGTGAACAACTACAATTCAAAAATGATTAAGGAAAGAGCATTAAGGGTTATAGAGAAACGTTTGCAATTTTAGAATTTGAAGTGCAATGTTCAGAGAATGCTGCAACAAGAAGGTAAGATTTAAATAAAACCCTGAGAAGGGAGCCACGCTGATGAGCGGAGAAGGCGATAACTTGTGCATCTGTGCCCAGGGTATGTGACAGACTCATTTGCTTAAAACATCAGGGGCCTATTTTGTAGAGCTGAAGGTATAAGTCAGTTCTTTCTGCATCCTATGGCTGAAAATGGGGATGGCTAAATCTTTCAAAGGAGAGTTAAAAATATTGCTGTAAAGGCTATACACTCTATTATTTCAAATATGTTACTTCCTGTAAAAGAATAAAAAAAAAAAAAAAAAAAAA
>NW_012114688.1:6668760-6708935 GCF_000951035.1 Colobus angolensis palliatus | reverse complement strand
ATGTTACTTCCTGTAAAAGAATAAAAAAAAAAAAAAAAAAAAAAAAAACTATGAAGACAATGAAAAGATCAATAGGTGCCAGGAGTTAGTAGAGAACCTGGAGGAACAGGCAGAAAACAGGAAGATTTCGAGGACACATTACTTACACTCATGATGCTCATAGTCTAGTAGGCCGAGATGGAGATTAATAAATTACACACAAACATATAACTTTAAAATGTGGCAAGTGCGAAGAAGGAAAATTACAGGGAACTGTAACTGAAAATCATGTGTAATTTGGGGTTATATAACTTACGAAGTTTCTTTCAGATGTAAAATTTTGTGGAATAATAACTGTAGAATCTTTGATTCAGAGAGAGAGAGATTTATACAGTAAGTGGGAGTGGGGAAACTTTATCAAGCTCCTCTTATTCCATTCTTCAGACAATCTTATCTTTTGCCATTAGATAGGACAAGACTTGAGGAAGGCATGTTCTGTAGTTTCATTTGATTTCTCTAGGATGCACTGAATTTAGAATGTATGATTACACTGCCTTCTCTTTAGTTATTTCCTAGTCTCTCCTAAATTGAGCTCAAGTCCTGCCTATGTTTTTCTGACCAGTGCTACTGAAAGTACGTAAATGACTAGAACCTATCCACAGTGCATTTTTCCTTCTATATTACAACCTCACAAAACTTCTGATTGTTTCTCTGATTTTTTATGTTTCTGTCCTTTTTGGTTTAACCAGTCCCTTAGGCTGAAATACCCTCTCTCAGCCAGAGGCATGTACATTCATTCATTCCTTCATTCATTCATTCCAGTCATAGTGCAAGAGCTAGAGCCCAGGACATATGCTGAGACTTTTAGGAAGCCTTTCTTCATTCACCCAGGAAAATTTGATTATAAATACCATTTATTTAGCTTTTTTTCTGTAAAGGTCTCTGTGATAAGCACTTGCATGCCTTCATCTCATTGAAAGCTTCCAACAGCCCTATGAGGTGGTTTCTCTTATTATTTTTATTTCACAAATGAGAAAATTGCAGCCCATAGCTGGTATATGGTCAGATGGACAGAACAGAATACAACTCCAGGTGTATAATACTATAATTTTAACTTAACCATCATACTTCCTTTCTTCATTTGCATAATATTTGATTCATTATCTCAGTGTAGTGCCTACTATACTTTTAGTAGTGTCACTATACTTTTAGAAAATTTAAATATAGCTTTCATATTTAAATATGAAATTCTTATCAACAGTCTCCATATTACATATGTTCTTTTTAATATTCACAGTACCTAGAAAATGTTTTTGAATGTATAAATTAATACATCTTGTATGTTATCCAAGACCTTAAAAATCATTAAATAATAAAATATATTTGGAAGATATATTTCTGGAGTGAAACTTTTGTCTCAATAGGAAACTATCTGGATGCTTGTAAATAAATGGTTAATATATTCAAAAAACTAAACATAAAGATGCAAGATTATTTTCAATATATCATGATGTGAAATTTTTTTTTAAACTTCAAAGTCACCCTGATAATAAACTCTGGATTGTTAAAGGGATATATTATATTCATAACATCAAATATCGGTTGCAAAGACCAACAACAATAGCACCAAAATACGAATATTATGGAGATTGCACATTGTCAAAAAAAGGAAGCCCTTTTAATGTTAGGCTTCTAAATAAAGTATTTCGAGGGTTATTGACTCAAATGAGCTAACTAATGGTTCTTCGTCTGGTGAAAGAAGCCATAGCAATTACTGAGAGTTATTTATTCAGATAGGCAAATACAATCTTGGATTCTGTTAAGCCATTTAATACGTGAAAACCTTTTTCTGGTTCAGGGATCTCCAAATTTTTTAATATAGCAAATACATATTAAATAGAATTAAAATGAGTAAAACATTTTTCACTTGAAACTATTAAAGAACACTTTTAAATACATGGAAACATATTTTAGTATTCAAAAGTGAAATGTGATTCTCTTGCATACAGTAGAACATTGTGGAGATGTATTTCATCTTCATTCCTTAATTCCTCTGAATTCAAAAGAAAATTGGCCCAAGTTTTGATCATTTAAAAGTAATTCACAAATGGCACATCTTACCTGTTTTGTATTCATACATATTTATTATAATGACTGGTATTGTTTTACTTGTCACCTTCTTAAGAAAAAGTGTAGAATTCTTTTCAGTTCATTTTTTCTTTTGTACTAAGACTGATTTATTCTTATATCTAATACTGCTTTTTATTTTTTAAAAAATCAGGAAAAAATTGATTACCAGCTAACATAATATTTTCCTATGGACTTTTAGTAAGTAGAGCAATGACTTCATTGTTATATTTCTGTTCTCACTGGCATACTAATTAGGTGAGATTTACTGTAATAAAGTATTAATGTGATGGATAGTTGTTTATAATATGACTTAAATCTGATTATCAAGCAACTATATGTCACTCAGAACTTTCAGCTATATTTTTAAATAAACTAATGAGTATTAAGAATGCTGACATTACTTTCACTTTTTAACTTAAATTATTATTTTAGTCATAGAAATTTGGCAGTCATTTAATTTGGAGAGATTATGTATGTAAATTACATATATAATATTCTGTTAAATGTAACCATTGACATGTATCTATTAAATGTGCTCATTTGTTTAAAATCTAAATAACCTCATTTGTCATTTGATTAAATGGTATATTCAGTAATAGTTATATTTTGAAATGGTGATAGTTAAAATATCAATAAATAGGCTAGGCGTGGTGACTCACGCCTATAATCCCAGCATTTTGGGAGGTGGAGGTGGGCAGATCACCTGAGGTCAGGAGTTCAAGACCAGCCTGGGCAACATGGTGAGACTCCTCTCTACTAAAACACAAAAAAATCGGCTGGGCATGGTGGTGGGCACCTGTAATCCCAGCTATTTGGTAGCCTGAGGCAGGAGAATCACTTGAACCCAGGAGGCGGAGGTTGCAGTGAGCCGAGATCGTGCCATTGCACTCCAGCCTGGGCAACAAGAAGAAAACTCCATCTCAAAAAAAAAATTAAAAAATCAATAAATATATTAGTGTATATGATAATAATTAATATACATATATTTATATCATTTTTAATTTGTAATGACAGTTGGTAAATTTTTATGTGTAATCCATACATATTCTTCCTACTGATATCAGTAGAATCTGTAAACACGTATCTAACAGCAAAACTAGATTCAGAGAAGTTTAGACTTCAAGGTTAGAGTGTTTGTATGTGTTTGTGAACATTTAGTTTGTATGCATGTGCTTTTCAAAAGTCATGTATGAATTTTAATGAAATTTTTTAGCTCAAAGATAAAAGGTTGAAAGATAGTGTGTTCAGAATGTTTTTAGTCAATTTTTGTGACCTTCTGGTAAAGTGAACTCACTGACATACTATGATGCTGTAGCTGTTTTTTCTGGTTTTGGTGTTTACATGCAAAGAAACTACACTTTACATCTCTGCTGTGTCTGATTTTTTACTATTTGACTTAGATAATTCTTTGGGTTAATTTAGGGAGTAATAAATTAGTACTGCTAGTTGATCATGGATGTAAAAACAGGCTGACTAATGGACAACAATATCAGAATTATGTTTTCTTGAACTAAGACAATGTTAGTTCCAAGCTAATACAGAAAGAATATGCATCTTTTCAGCAGGGTAGTCATTCATTGTTCCATATTTCTACTGTGTTCTGATTATTTGTAATTATTTGCTATACTACAACTATACAGAAATACAAATCAATTGATGCTTTATCCTAATTTCTAGGGGTTGTTCAGTGTTCTTTTCTGGTAATTTCACTTTAATTCTTTGTGCTTGATTTGGGAAAATGTTTTTCTCTTTTTCTTTTTTTGTTTGAGACAGGGCCTTTCTCTGTCACTCAAGCTGGAGTGCAGTAGCATGCTCAGGGCTTACTGCAGCCTCAACCTTCAAGGATCAAATATTCCTCCCACCTCAGCCTCCCTAGGACCTGGGACTACAGGCATGCACCACTGCACCGACCTTTTTTATTTTTATTTACTTTTCATTTTTTGTAGAGACAGAGTTTCACTGTGTTGCCCAGGCTGGTCTCAAACTCTTGGGCACAAGCCATACCCCAACTTCAGCCCCCTGAAGTGCTGGGATTACAGGCACGAGCTACTGCACCCAGCAAAAATACAATTTTAAAGTAATTATTCAATAAGTCAGATTTACTCTGAGATGGCAAAGGTTTGATTTTTTTTCCCCCGTTATAACTTCTTTTGGTGGAAATTTTATGATGAGAAAAAGGGAGCTTAAGTGATATGGTTCAGAACGTTAGCACTGGGTCTAGCTGAAAGTGATAGAAAGTCCCCTCCACCTCTAAAAAACTGACTTATTCCATCTTGTTCCACTATCTTCAACACATTGATGACATCCCATTGTTCAACGTGAGGGCTCCAGTTGCATACATCACATTCGTGTTCCTTTAACATAAAAAGAGATAAATGAGGGCTGGGCACGGTGGCTCATGCCTGTAATTCCAGCACTTTGGGAAGCCGAGGTGGATGGATCACGAGGTTAAGAGATGGAGACCAACCTGGCCAACATGGTAGAAACCCTGTCTCTACTAAAAATGCAGTAATTAGCCGGGAGTGGTGGCCCGCGCCTGTAAACTCAGCTATTCAGGAGGCTGAGGCAGGAGAATCACTTGAACCGGGAGGCGGAGGTTGCAGTGAGCTGAGTTTGTGCCACTGCACTCCAACCTGGCAACAGACAGAGCGAGACTACGTTTTCAAAAGAAAAAAAAAAAAAAAAAAGATAAATGAGAAAAACACAAATTTTCTTGTGTTCATTGTTGTAGACATTAATTACCAGTTTTGCTTACCTCCCATTGACAAACTTTGTTATATAACGTATTAGTCAAGATTCTTCAGAGAAACAGAGCCGATAGCATATGGATACATTACGTGCGTGTGGGCATGGGCACGTCGTGTGTGTGTATATATATGTATATACACACACATACACACACATATGCACACACAGACACACATATATATGGAGACTGATTATCTTATCGTAGAAATTGGCTCACTTGTGAAGGAAGGTCAAGATATACTGTCAGCCAGCTGGAGAATAGGATAACCAGTGGTGTAATTCAGATCTGAGAATTAGGTTGGTGGTGGAGGGAGAAGTTGTTTCTGTTGTACTTTTTTCAAGCTGTTACGACAAAATACCATAAACGGGGTGGCTTATAAGCAACAGAAATTTATTTCTCATAGTTCTGGAGACTGTAATTCAGATCTGAGAATTAGGTTGCTGGTGGAGGGAGAAGTTGTTTCTGTTGTACTTTTTTCAAGCTGTTACGACAAAATACCATAAACGGGGTGGCTTATAAGCAACAGAAATTTATTTCTCATAGTTCTGGAGACTGGGAAGCCCAAGATCAAGGTGTAGGCAAATTTGACGTCTTGCGAGGCTCTGTTTCCTTGTTCGTTAATGGCTGTATTCTCATTGTGCGAAAGAAGCTAGCTCTCTAGGGTCTCTTTTATAAGGGCACTAATTCCTATCATGAGGACTCTACCCTTATGACACAATCACCTCCCCAAAGCCCCTAATACTGTCACATTAAGATTCCAACATATGAATTTGGGAGGGACACAAATATTCAGTCCATTTCATATGGCTACATCTAGTTGTAAGAAATGCTTCTCTATTTTCTTGATCAGGCTTATAAGAGTATATTAAGGTTATTGATATTTATAAACAGCTTCTGCTTCTGTTTTAGTTATATTATTTGGTTTGATTTGTATAACAGTCTTGTTAACTATTGTTATCCCCGTGAAATGTGAAGACATTGGAGTTTGGAGAGTTTGAGATTTGCAAAAATCAACAACCACCACCCAGAGAAGTGTTAAATTCTCAACCAATCCAAGAACTCTTACTCCGATCTTAGTTCTGTAATTTTTTCACCGATTATCAGGAACTGATGCTCTTGTTCACAGGGCTAAGGAAAACATAAGTTAATATGTAGAGGAGAAATTCTATATTCAACATACCCAGGCACATTTCCACTTTCCAGCATGTTGACAAATGGACTTCCTAAGGCTAAACCAAAATGTATTTTTTCATAGCAGCAGGCATAACTTTAGCTTCTGTTGAAAGGACCTGGGTAGTCATCTGCAGCATTCATTCATCCAGATGGTCAGCACCATAAAAATTTGGATGAAAATTAGGATATGCAGATGAGCTGTAGATGCTTCACAGCTTGACACTGCTGAAATATTTTTTTAATTGTGCCTGAGAGCTCAGAATTTTTCTTGTTTTGAAACATAGAAGCCAGTTTACACATTAATAGTTTTAATTCCAGTACATAGTCTTAATATCTACATTGTTTAATGTTTGAAGGACAATTTTAAGCTGTTTTTAGTAAATGAGAATTTAGAGTAAAAGTACTCTACCTCACTAGACTGACTTGCCTGTTTTCTGTAACACGATAGGTAAGCATGACTTTAAAGAAAACAGAAAAAGCAACCTTCCTTCAAGAAAGTGTAAAAACTGTACCATTTATTTGCTCCCTGTATATTTTTAAAACTTTATTTACAAAATAACTTGTAAAAATAAATATTTACTAAGCTTCTCTATATCTGTGCGGTGGTTTGAAATATTGTAATGTTTCCAAAAAGATCTAAAATTGTTTAAAATTAATTTATTAGGAAAATTGCTAACTTATTTTATTCCATGATTCTAGTGTCAGATCAGTTAGGAATAAAATTAATAAAAGCTACAATATTTTAAGCTAAAGGTTGTCTTTATTTATGTCCTTAAAATCGCATTTAGAAATGTCAGGTAAAATATGTACTATGTGTACCAGATGCTGAAAAGGATCCCCACCTATTTATATTAGAAACATTAAGAGAGGAAAAAGACTTGTTTGAAATCATACCTATAAATTTAAAATAAAACATTGTAAGACCAAAAAAATGGAGAAAACATCATTTTCTTTGGTTCTACAATATAAGTGATAATCTGTTTTGCAAATGCCATACTGTATAGGGGTATATTTGAAAATATATAATGAAGTAAAAATAAAAGCACATTGGGAAAGTTCATGAGGCATTAATAATTTTAATAAAATTATGCTTAATCACAGTTTTGAATAGGTGTTAATCATACTTGTCAAATTCATAACTTTCACTTACATCAAAAAACCATTGCTCTTTTAATGGCGTAGAAGTAGGGGTATAGCAAAATCCTTTTTCAGTGCCATGACCCAGAGGGAAAAATCGTATAGTGCCTCTAAAACCTGGAACAGCAGTGGGCAGAGATACATATTTTTTCCTTTCTCAACTGATATATATGATATATTTGCACATAAAAATGATGATAAAGAACAATCTTAATATAAGTATAGCTAAACCATATTAATATTTGAGGCATGTGGAAACGTAACAATTACTTTGTAACAATTATTATGTGGAAAACTGTATCCTGAATTATAATCAACTTACCAACAAACAAACATCAGGAGTATAAACATAGTCATTCATACATTTATCAGACCCATTCAGTCTGTGTTTTCCTCTATCACTTTTGGAGCTAATAACGTATTTCATCAAATCCAAGATGTTATCTATTACAAGACATATTGTTTTATGTATCACTATGAAAAGAAAACAAAAGGTCCAATTAAATGACCCTTAATTCTAAATTCAATCCTAATTTCAGAGGTGATAAAATATAAAATGGCATATCATAGAATTGATGAAATATTTTATTTTCTTAATATGGCACCTGATATATTTAAGCTTCCATTTTTCAGTCTCAGAACTTTTATATTTCTATATCCCTGCATCCAGTGTCATTTGTCATTCTCTGATATTATTTTGTCTTTCTTTTGGCTCAGTATCATATAAAATCCTACAGCCATGTCATGATTTTTCATTTTTCTTTCTTATGTCTCTTCTTATTTTTTTTTTTTGAAAAAATATTATTTACTGCAGTAGCCATTTAATGAATCTTAAGAATATCTCTTTCTAAGCTGTAACTTAAGTAATCTTGAGTCCATCTATTTTTTAAAAAACTTTGACCATGAGCTGGTTTATTTGAACACTGTATTATTATTGATGTAGTTTAAGAAAGTATATCTGTAGTATTGAACATGAAATAAAAGTGGTGTTTGTTAAAAATGTAAATATTATTTTAAATTTACGTATCGTATTGTGCATTTCTTGTAATTATAATTACAAAGTCCTTGCAGTGTTGCTAAGTTTTCTTAGCTATAGACGTCTCCTTATCTCCCCTTAATACTTTAAAATAGATCATTGCACAGATACAGAGATAGTAGAGAAAATAATCACAGAGCACAAGCAAATAAAAATTTAGTGACTACAATTGATGCACTACCTAGATCAGTTTTAGGAATGAAACATACTCCTCTAACTCCTGTTGAAAGATGGCCCTCAGTGTCGGCCCACAAAGCTGCCTTGCTCGGGGTCAGACACCCTTCTGTGAAAGTCTTCATCTATTTATTGATCCTCAGAAGTCATATAAAGGCCTAGTGCCCTTGATCCTAATGAGAATAAGTATGAAGGCCTATCCTGACTCCATGGCTCCCCATGAAGTTAGCTTAAGGTCTTCTTTGGACTGTATCACTGCTCACATTCTCCCTTGACTCAATCCTTTTCCTTCCTTGCATAGGTGTTTAATGCTGGGAACATTCCCCAATAATGTCCTATATACAAATCTCTATCTTGAAGTCTGTATCTAAGGGAACAGTTTGGACAGCAGCTAAACTAAAATTTATAAATAAAGTACATAAATATATTTCTTCATAAAGTAGTACAAGATACAAGATGGTGATTAATTTGTGGCTATTATCGGTATGTGGATGGAGGCTGTAGGCATATTTCCCCACCAATTATTTAAGAATAATTGAATGAGACCACACTGGCAGATCATGCTATTAGCAACGCAAAGGGAATTCTCTTTCTATAAACCAAAGGACAGGGAGTGCTGAGAATCAAGCTCAGATTGATGCCTTTGCTAGCCAAATGGATAAAGGACTCTGAAGTGAAAAATACCAAGTGAAGACTCTCAGCCTTTGTGTAACACAGAGAGTTCAGATCCAGTGTCTTCAGAGGCTAGATCAAACCCATTACTTTTTTCTCAGCTTTTATTCTGAGGGAAATCTTATATTGAAAGATAATTGCTTTTATTTCTCTAGGATTTTGTTTGTGAAACTGTTCACCCAAATAATTGATGGCTATAGGAAAAATATATTAGATGCACTTTTCATGCAGGTCTGTCTGCAAATAAACTTTATTTGTAAATTACATATTGTGTTGATTTCAAACACTATTTTATTAGCGTAAGTATTTTAAGAGCTGTACCCCAGCATGAGAAAAATATTCCCTATTTAATCACCTATGTTTCTGTCACTATACTAAGTATTAGAAATTCAGTGATGAGTAAGACATCTCCAGTACTCACAATATTCAAACCTCTGGTGATGGAGATGAATAATGTAGTCTACTTACAGCATAGTAGTTTAAAGGTATACTTGAGGGATGTACAAAAAGCAAAACATAATAAGATTACAAAAGATATAATAAACTCAAACTGTTATGTTGGGGATCCTTATAACCGAGGGGATCATATTAGAGCTGGACTGTAAAACAGAAATAGGAATCTGCCATGTATGGAAGTGGGAAAGTCTATTTTAATACTAAGTAAGAGAGGCTAGAAAACATACAACACATTCATATTAAGAGTTTGCTTTTTGCATAAGGGACTGACAAGAAATAAGACTAACTGAGGAGTTTGAACTTTTTCTAAAATCTGTAGGAGCTATTGAAAACTTCATAAGCAAGAGAGCACAATATTTACATTTGTTTCAGAAAGCAAAGCTTGTGACGTAGAGGAATACTGGGGGAGAGAAAGACTAGAGAGTGCAGAAGACACGAATATTAAGGACAGTGTTTGAAATGCTTACAAAGAAAGAAGGTTAGGGTTTCCAATTTAGGAAGTAGTTGTGGAAACAGGAAAAGACTTTTTTGAAAGACATTTCAGTGTAGACTCAAAAGAAATAGGAGACTTATCAAATATAGTGCAAAAGTGGGATGAGAGAGGGGACATTCCACACTGGCACTAAGTTTTTTTTTTTTTTTTTGGATGATAAAGAAGAGTATTTTATAAGGGCTCATCAATGGCAGCAGGCGTATATTGGCAAACTCTAATAGGGCTGGTGACAGGTAGGCCAAAACAACAACTAAGAGTTTGCTTAGATGAACATTGATTTACATTTCTAGATTATTGACATTTGAAATATGATTATTGAAAGAAAAGTATATATGCACTGACCTAACTTGGGACACTTGTTATTTTACTAATATTGCCATCAAATTGAATATGTTATTAGGCTAGAATATATATTCAAATTAATGGCAATATTAGTAGAATTAGTAGAATATATATTAACTTATTTTTAGTATTTTCTATTTTTTTCTTGCTGTTCACTAGAAGATTTCTTTTGATTTAGCTTTCATTTAATATATTGTTTCTTCATCTTAGTCTAATAGAATATTCAACATGTCTGAATTTTTTTCTCATTTAAATAAACACTTTTCTAGCAGTTCCATTTGGATTTTTTTCATATGTGCCTGTAGTTCTATTTTTCATTTCTTATGTTGCTAATGAGAACTTTGAGTATTGAATCTTATGTTTAATTTTTAGGTGCTGTTGTGCAGTTGTTAATAAAAACAATGTTCCAGTTATTCTTATGGGACTACATAAAAGAAATGCAAACAGAGATTGGGCTTTAGGTCATGGGTTTTTAGAAGTTTCAAGGATGGACATGTTTACATAAAATGAAAAAAGCATTCTAAAGGTGGAGATAGCATAAATTTTCTATCAAATACCTTTATTGTAAGCCAATGTAACTTAATTTTTGAGACATCTTAATTTTCTAATATGCTATCCCCCATGCCATAAAATCAACTAGACTTTTGTTTAATATACTTAGTAGATAACAAGTAGCAAAGAAACACAACCACAGTGTAGTCGAATGAGTTTATATGACATGTTATGTGTTTTCTTTGACTTTATGGTGGAGTCAGGGATTACCAATACTGAGGTTTACATACATGGCATTAGTCTGGGTGTTAATGTCATGCTGTCATAGAACTTATTTTTAAAACCTTATATTTTAGTGTTTTTATCAAAAAGATGACTTTAGAATCTGTACATTTTTTATTATTTCATAAATATAACTCTATTTTTTATCATTTCCAAAACTTCTACTACATTAAACAATAAAATTAAAACATGAGAAATTATAATATTAAACACGAAAACTTTTTTGACCAAATCACTGTTGATATCTAATATTGACACGATGTTAAATTAGAATCCTTCTACTCCTACAACTCTTTACGAGAAAAGAGAGAACAGGTACAAGAAAGCAATTAAGAGAGAAATTTCAATTTTGCAAGTACAGGAAAGAAACATTAAGCTATAGTTTTTTAAAAAGTTATTGAATACCTCCAGAAACCTTGAAGCAAATTTAATTAATGCAGCCAATCTACTTTCCTTTGTAGATTATATTTAAAAAATCAGTAATCTGAGGATCAGCTTTCAGTTTATGTAATTCACTGATATAACATTTTAAATATTAAATATATTTTTATTTTCCATGTTATTAAATTTTTTTAAAAAATCTTAAATTTATGTCTGTAACATGAGGTCCACTATTAATTATCCTGGGTTATAGATTGTGGTATAAATAAATCATCACATCACTAAGAACCATGCATGGTCATGTGAGAAGTTAATACAATTTATTTTGATGGAACCAAAAAACAGATAGAAATACTTAAAATTATCCTCTGAACTTGGATGTCCATGAAGAAAGAGAATTACAGTGTCAAAACTGCCAAGAAACAAGAATTACATATAATGTCATTCTGAGAAGACTAGATCATTAATGTGCCACAGGTATTATTTTATGTACCATTATGGAATATTCAAAATTTATTTCTAAAGCCGTTTCAGTGTTAACACAATAGGACTCAATTTTAGATACAAAATGAATTCATCTTAATTGGATACCAATTTCCTTCGCCTATAGAGTGTTATTTCAGTGGGAACTTCTGCAAAGGAACACTGAATAGAGAGATAAAAAGACTGTGTGTGTGTTTTGTGTTTGTGTGTATAAGAGAGATAGTAGATATTCATTTCACAGGTGTCAAAAGTAGGTTTATGACCTCTATATACAATATGATATAAACCATCTACCATCTTAATCAAAATTCATACTTATAATAAGTAAATAGTTTACATACTTACTTTTTTGTTTTGTTTTGTTTTGAAACAGAGTCTTGCTCTGTCACCCAGGCTGGAGTGCAGAGGCACAATCCTGGTACACTAAACCTCTGCCTCCTGGGCTCAAGCGATACTCCCACCTCAGCCTCCACAGTAGTTGGGACCACAGGAGTGTGCCTCCACGCCTGGCTATGGGTCGTTTGTTTGTTTGTTTGTTTGTTTGTTTTTGTATTTTTAGTAGAGACAGGGTTTCTCCACATTGCCCAGGCTGGTCTTGAACTCTTGAGCTCAAACAGTCGGCCCACCTTGGCCTCCCAAAGTGCTGGGATTACACACATGAGCCGCCACACCCAGCCGTAGTTTACATACTTAAACTGACACAAAAGATACATGATATAAAGGAATCCTTTTAGGTTGATATTCAATTATTGGTTAAAGTCTGAAAGTTTATTAGACAAGAGGGTAACCAGAAAACACAATGATTTATAATTACTTTTCCAAGTGTTAATTGACCAACATTTTACTTGTTTAATATGTATCATTAATTTTTCTTCTGACTAATGATGTAATATTTATGATAAACATGTGTTTTCTTAAATTTAGATGATTAGATATTTAGCTGCCACTATATCCTTACATCTAGAAAATTCCTCAAGAATAATTCCTAACTGACATTCAGAGACAATTTTATATACTTGCTAACACAAAACCACCAATAATTATTAATTCAAGTAAAGTATTTAAATAACTGGTACTCTATTCTATTAAAATAGGTTCTGATTATATGACATTCTATTTACTTCAAGAAGTTTTGTTGCCTTATGTGACCTTTTTAAAACACTGAGGTAGAAGCACACATGCTAAAATTCATGAATTATCAATTCCATCTTTCTCCTATCTGTCCATCCACCCATCCACATAATGTTACCTAAACAAACTGCATCTGTTTGTACATGAAAGCCAAACACCGAAGCACTGGATTTTTGCGGGAGAAAGGTTTATTGAGTCCACTGGCAAGTAGTCAGAGGAAATGGTCATCCAGAGCTAGGGGCTACGTCAGGTTTTGTAAGCATATGGTAATGAGGTGTGATCTGATTGGATCTTGCAATGAAGGGATGCCAGCAGGCATGATCTGATTGTATCATCTCATGGGACAATGCCAGGGCTCAACTGGATTGAATCCTGGATCCTGCCATGGATGTCCACTTCTTAGTTCCGTTTCTTGATTCAAGCACTTAGGTTCCACCTGTGATTGCACACTTGGTTCATCTGGGCATGCTTAGATTATGTGACCTTCAACCTGGGGGTCCATAATAACTGAATAACAACTCAACATTGCTACAGATCTGTCTGGAACAATTCCAGTAATATAGTGTTTTAAACTATAATCAATGAACCTCTAATTTTATTTTGTGAAGCTACAAATTAAAAAAGAGATGCTCCTCCCTTTTAGAGCTTATTTTCCTTTGCAGTATGCTGTTAAAGGAGAGCTTGACAATATACATTTCACAGCTGAATACCAAAGCCTATAAATAAGATACAAAGGAACAATATTTTGGTACATTCCAGTTGGAAAGTGTCCACCAAATATTTTATAATGAATATAACCTTCAGTAATTATAGGAAGCATACATGGTTGAGCCAAATTTAGAAATGGTCACCAGCTATTTATTCCTGTGTCTTAAGAAAAATAAATCATTTAAACAAGTTTATTTCAGTGATATACTTTAAGAACAGTTTGGGTTTTTTTCCCCCAGTATGTTAAACCTATTCAAATCCACAAACCTGATATTATTATGCATCACTGACTATGTTTCTTGTTAGAGTGGACAACAAAATTGACAAGCTAGAGCACAGATTAGGAAGATCACTCAGTGTAAAACTACAGTTCAAGCAAGATTTGGATCAAGTAAATTGTCTATAAATTATTGTACCTTATCTTCAAAGTTTTATAAATTGAATAAGTTGTACTTCCTAAAACTGGAGTAGATATCTAGTCATATTTTTTTCTGTAGTAAAAAATGGGTATACTGTTTAAAATATGCATTTTATCTTCTGTTAGCTGCTCAAGGTATAACGAGTGAATCTCATCTTTACATAAAATCAAAATTCAGTTCACATTGTGAACTTTTTACAAACCAGTTTGAGCAGAACACTCATTAAGGGTAATGGAAATTGAACATATACAGACACTGTTACACCACAACAAAATTTAAATCTCTAATGTACAGGGTATTACTGAACATGAAAGATTCATGAGCTGTGTTGGGATCTTAAAATTAAAAGGTATATAATTTGGTTTACAAATCAAATCGATCTTTTCCATGTTTATAGTACTTGCTATTTTGTCACCAAATGTTGCTACAACTAGAAAGGTAGATCTTTACTGCTTTAACTACGTGCAATACACGTAACATGGAATAAATGTAAGGTAAATTTATGCAAATGGATCATACTAGAAACTTATGGCAAACATTTTATGGCAAAAAAATTGAATGGGCACTGGGAGAACCCAAAACGTACACTTTCCTGCTCTGAAACTATTTCATTAGTATTCTAACTGGCTTTTAAATTTGTCAGACCTTCTCTTTCAATCTTTAGTTGCCAAATTTTTGACATGGTCAATGTCTTTGTCTGATAGGACCGCCATAACAAAATGCCACAGACTGGGTGTCTTAAACAGATTAACTTTATTTTCTCGTAGTTCTGGAGGCTGGTAGTCTAAGATCAAGGTGCTGGCAGTGGTGGCTTCTCTGGAGGCCTCTCCTAGCTTGTAGATGGCGGCATTCACATTATGTCCTCACAAGGCCTTTTCTCTGTGCATGTGCATTCCTGGTGTCTCTCTGTCTTCGTGTAAGGACACCAGACATGCTGGATTACGGACCAAGCATATGAACTCATTTAACTTTAATTACCTCCTTAGAGAATCTATCTCCAAATAAAGTCACATTGAGGTTTAGGGCTTCCACATGAATTTCAGAAGGACACAAATCAGTTCATAACAGTCAATCATTATTTATTATTTCCCTTGTTACTATAGAAGTTAACATATGGTCTTAATTTCAGGCCTCTAGAAGTAGGAGAATAATTCTGTATATTTAGACTTTATTTTACACAATTATGATGTTCTCAGAAAATGTGTAAGTTGAAGTGAATGTTAATGAGTAGTGTAGCTTTGTTAAATCCATGGATCTAGGCCACGCTGCCTGGATTTGTATCCCAGCTCCACCACTTATTGGCTAAGAGATCATGGGAAACTAACTCAACCTTCTTATGCCTCAGTCTTCTTATGTGTATAATTGGTATAAATATCTTTAAATGCAATTCATGATGTATTAGAAAAACCTCTGACAACTAGGAAATGCCTTATAAGTTATTAACTACTTTTATTATTGAGTGTATATTTCTATATATTCTTAGTATTTATAATTGTACTTGGATTGCTTTTTAAAGTGAAGGGAAATTTTTAAAATTAGTGTTTTTAATTGCAAGTTGGTTAAATGTATGGAGTCCTCTCAGACTGTCTTGGTTTGTGTATTTGGCTATATCTCTTCCTGGCTTGATGCCCAATAACACGTCATTTAATAACCTCTGGTAGCTTAATTTTGCTTATGGGCAAAATTAGAATTAAAAGTAGGGCCTCATAGTGGTGCCATGAGCATTAAATGCAGTAATGTAAATTAAGCTCTTAGAGCATTGCTTGATGCAAAATAAGAATTCTTACGCTTGCTATTTTTAGGTATATAAATGTTAATATGATGATGACCAACCTTCAATTTAACTTTTTGCTAAAAGTACTCTTCATATTTAATTTTACTTTGTTTGAAGTCAGTCACACCTTAACAGAACAGTAAAGCAAACTTGTCCCAATTACCATTGCTGCAGTTCAAGTCCTTTCTCCTACTTTTCCACACAGCTCTGAGTAGACATATAGAGAAGGTGCTCTGTTCCCAGAGAAGCCTTGGCAGATTGATTTTATTTGTTTGTTTGTTTGTCTAGTTCAAGTTTGGGCAGATAATTAGCAAAGCCAGTGTTTTACATCTAAATCTGTGGAGAAATGGGTCGATGGCTACCATAAAGTGTGACAAAACAAATCAAAGTTACCCCATTTAGGACCTGGCAGTAAATTATGGGGCCAGTAGAGGAAGGATTTCTAAGAATACATAAATTTTAAGAAGAAATCAGGAGATTCAGAAGCAGGTAGACAGACTTGAAGTCAAACATCTTATAATTTATCCTTAGAAAGTAATAATACAGTGTGCTAACTGTACATATGAATAAAGATGTCCAGTAAAAATATGAAAAGTTGTTTATAGCCTTGTATGATTATACGTATTTGTATTTTTACTTTTACTATGTATGTGTATGAAAAGATACACCTTTGTAAACATCCCACCTTTACATATCAAAATAACAGTGGTTTTTTTGTAATACTTGGAATTTGTTTTACTCAGGAATATTTGATATTTGAATTACAGTTAGATGTGAAAATAATAATAATAAAATAGAACTGGAGTTAACAGTAATTTATAATTGAGACACTGCAACTAAATGTCATGACCCTAGGCCACGTCACATACACTGTGTTTCTTAAGTTTCCTCATGTAATAAAATAAAAAAAAAATAAAAGTACTTCCTCTATCTCAAGGTTTGCTGTAGGAATCATATGAGGTGAAAAACATAAAAACACTTTGCCATGCTGAAAGAACAATTTAAATGTCAGGTATCAGTGTTGGTAGCAATAAGTAAAATAATAATATTGATTCTCATTCTAGATGATTAATGGTTGCAGTGTACAGTTTGCTTTTCTATAGAGCATATCCTTTTGAAACAAAAAAGTCCACTCTGGGAAAAAATTTAAACTAAATGCTTCATAAACTGACAACAAGGACTGTATTTGGACACCACTGGTGAAAGAATAGGGCCAGCATAGTGAAAGCCATTGGTGCTCAGGGCCACTGTGTTCTGGTTTGATCCCAGCTGGCTGAACCACAGGAGCTTTTGCACAGACACTATCAACATATTGCTTGTTCAATAAGAATTTATCATGTTTCAGTTATTGGTGCACTAACAAAGCTGCAGAGGTAAAGGATCCTCAGCTCCTCTACATGCCTGGGGAGAGGATTAGAGGCTTTCTTTTCTTTAGGTAACTGTGTCTGGTTTCAGCATTTGGAAGGCTTATTTTTAATAACCGAAGAGAAAAAGGTGAAGTAAAAATTGTTCTTTCTGAGAGACTGGAAAGGCAATATGATTTGTGATAAAGGCTCCTTTTGTCTACAAAATAAATGACACAGACTTAATTACCCATCACTTCTCTGCATTCAACTTAAAGCCCCATTCTTCTGGCTAGTTTGATCCTGCGTAAAACAAATGCAAGAACAATTTTTCCCCCTTTTTAAATAACTTTTACAAATTTCTTTTTGTTCTAATATAGAATAATTTATAAAATGCACCACTTCAATTGTTCTTTAAACTGAAATTGAGACTGTAAGCCATTCCATCACTGAGCATTATGGGATGGCAACTGTCAAAAACTACATTAAAGCTAACACTTGGCCAACTACATCTAACAGGGAGATTCTGTGAGTATTAAGTCTTAGAGGAAGCACATAGCCACCGTGATCAAGCTCTCCAATCTTGACTTTGTAGCTTGTTACAGTATTGAGACTTAATAGTCATGATTAAAAATAGTCTCACACACGGAGAGTGTGTGACTCTCTGGATTCTACTTTTAGGATGGCACGCGAGATAGTTTTGTGACCTGCTAAAAATTTTAATCTACATATTTAAATCCACCTGGTCACAAATCATAGAAAACACACCCTACATATACAGTGTACTGGAAATAAAAGTGACTTTAGAATAAGTGAGATTCAGGTTCACATTCTGGCAGAGTCAAAATAAGGACTTATTCTAAAGTCACTTTTATTTCCAGTACACTGTGCATAACTATAGGTAGGTGCAAAAGTAATTGCTCTTTTTGCCATTACTTTCAGTGGCAAAACCGCAATTACTTTTGCACTGACCTAATAGATGTGACTTCACTATTATTTCCAGTACACTGTACATAATTATAAGTTGGTGCAAAAGTAATTGTTGTTTTTGCCATTACTTCCAATGGCAAAGCCCACCATTTTTCACCAACCTAAGAGGTGTGACCCAGGGCAAGTCAATTATATTGTCTGAAGCCGAGTCCTCATCTTACCTTGCAAGGAAATTTAGAGAATTAGAAAATGCATGTGTAAAATAGTGTTTACTAGCTCAGTGCAATGATATACTATCCAGGAAAAATATTTAATTTCAAAATATATAAATTGATCTTATAAAATGATTTTTACTGCTACAGTTTCAGAAATAAACTGGACCTAAACAGATTTTTTTTCAAAATAAACATTATATCATAATCTCTTAGAGACTTCTAAAACCAACGCTTCTTTAAAAATACAACATATAGTAAGAACTGCCTTCTTTTCCTTTCCTCCCATTAGTTTTTGTGTCATTGATTAATAAAGATTCACTCAATTTATATACTAACATGTTACCTTCTGAACAGAGAAAGAAGACTGAAGCTGAAAAACTCTCTTTGAAAGTGGCTCTCCATTTCTTAATTGGTTAATAATACCATGTGGGCAGGCCCTGGTTTCCTTTGCAAGACAAGCTATCTTGGGAAACACCCACTTCATGTTTGACAGGCACAGATCACCACAGTCAGCTCAGTCAAGAAGTTAGCTCCTGCCCCAGGTGCTGGAGTAGCGGCTAGTCTGTACTTTCCTTAGATTAGAAAGCTATATGCAACCAAGAGGCTACTGAACCATGCACAGAGCCCTCAGACTACAGGAAGATACACATATATTTTGGGAATTCATCATTTTGGTTACCAAGCGGTATAGGTGTGTCCTCAAAATTCTTTTTAACCACTTTATTTCATGCTCTATTTATGTTTATTGAACTCATCCTGCTTCTTCACACTATTCTAGAGGCTGGGCATTTAAAGATGAACAAGAAGTCTTTTTCCTCTTCAAAGAGAAATAGATATAAATGCATGTAGTACAAGATATAGCACCTAAGGAATATTGCTAATATTGCGTGTGGTAGGTGTCCTCATAAAAGTACATAGTAAATATTATGGCATCTCAGAATGAGGAGTGATTAATTCTGCCTGGAGGATTCTGGAAGGCTTCAAAGAATGGGTGATATTGGAAGGAACCTTACCAATTGAAGAAAGGTGCTTAGAAACTGGGAAAAATTTTCCAAGGGGAGGAGACAAAATAAACAATGGTGGGGAGGAAGGAAATTTCATACTTCTTAGGTATAGCCATACACGCAGACAGTGGATCTTGTTTAGATTCAGGAACACAAAGCCCACGCCAATTTGGAAAGGATCTTAAATGACATTCTAAGTAACTTGGACTTTATTCCCGATACAGTAAAGTGCTGGCTATTTGGAAACTGTCATGAGGGAAAGACAAGGATAAATCCACATGGTGGGAAATTATCTCTGGTATCAATGTGGGAAGAAGCCTGGGGTTGGATTATTGGCAAGGTGGAGACTGCAGGCAGGGAGCCCATTATAAAAATCATAAAATAATCTGAGAAAGTAACACAACAGGGTGGGCATTGTTCATAATCCAATGGCATAATGGAGTGACTTTTGCTTCGTAGAATACAATTTTATTGACTGTAGGTTATTAAGAATCATCATGAGGAAAGAAAATTTACATCAATAATAGAAATGTTTTTAGATACATGACTTGGAGGGGCTGAAATTTCTGAGAACATTTTTTGAAAATTATGTTTTTAAAAGTTATTCTCCCTTCCTTCTTGTTCCAGCTGCATGTTGTTTGGTAGATAAAATTCTACTTGTTCAATCATTTACATGCTCTTCATTCAATAAATCTGTATGGATTATCTGCATGTGTTAGATATTATGCTAAGTGCTGGATGTTGAATTAGACACAACCTTTGTCTATGCGCATCTCACTGTTAAGTGGATGAAAATAATACTATATATCAGAAAATGTAATGATTCTGTGTTTGGAAATTGGCATTTCAGGAAAAAAATCCCATTAAATATCTAAAATAAATCTATTTTTAAATGTAATTTTAGGATGCCTTCCCTATATATTGGGTGGGATAATCACACACTGCTGATAATGAAGCAGATGATATTGTACTGGGCCATCAATACAGTCAGATGTTAATCAGGTCACTGTGCTCTTTTGTTTTTGCTAATTTGGACCAGAGAAGATAGTTTTTACATGTGGTTCAGTTTGAAAATGGAGATTATTATATTTTCCTTTTTGACATAAATCTTTTCTAAGATGTAAAACTAGAATGCCCTCTCTAGGTATTAAACATTTAACTGAGAGTGAGGAAGTAGTTATGTCACAGATTCTAGCCCTGAGTGAGGAAATCCACAAGTATCCCTTTATTTCCCATTTTGAGACAGGATATATTCACACAGCTAAAACTTGTGCTCGGCAGAAAACACAGTTTGGGAGTAGTTAGAATATTTCAGAATATGTTATGTAAAATGTTATGGTAAGTTGCACCTGCTCTGTTGCTGAGGGGAAAGATAGTCTACCTCTAAAGAACTACCTATCCAGAAAGCAAATCAATTTTTTTAAATCCAGTCTTGTCAAAATAGTCCTGCTTAATGACCTGAAGTCTGGAGTTTACAGAATGGAACATAATGGATGACACTAATGTATCCATCTTAGTTAATTACATGGAAACTTTTGGAACTTGAGTAATGTTTATTGTTGATTTCTGTCTCCTACTGAGTACCACTCAAATTGAATGTCACAGAATTTTATTCATCCCCAATTTTAAAAGAGCATTCTGTAATCCAGAGCTTATCCTATTAACTCCTCCTCTAAACAAGGGCAGAGATGCAAATAAAGAGGTTATTAAAATTGGCTGTAAAAGACATAGATCTTTCATTAAAAGTTTCTTGACAAGCAGAAACACATAAGCTTAACTCAAGGAGATTAACATGGTTAGGTTAGAGGCTAATTGTGTTTTGCATCTGAAATGTAATAAAAGTTTGTACCCTTTGGGGGGAAATACAGCTGAGGTTCATCAATTTTTACCATCTTTAATTCTGCAAACCTTGGAAAACTAAATCGGAGCAATAGTACGGCTAGTTAAGATGATAAATCTCTAATTAAACAAGGAGGTATCTTCTTAAATGAATAATCTGTATCTAGATCTCAATGTGTCTCAGCATATTTAACTGTCTGTGTGTGAGGGAAAAAAATCAAGGTAGGTTCATAATCTTGGAGGTAGAGAGATTGAGTTATTTTGGAAATGCTATTGACACGGGTGTAAATTATTAATATCGTAATTTCCTAAAAGCAATTTTGCCACTTCATGAATATGAACTTTATGAAAATTTTATTATAATTTTTCCAGCCAATTACTTTGTCAGAGGACTGCAAGATGGATTCTTTAAAACCTGAGTTTCCATCTAAATCATGTTAAACTGAAAGGCTTCAGGCACTGTCATGGAGGGGCACTTGGTCTATGTGTGAAACAAGGATTACAAATCAAGCAGGGATGTTTCTTTTGTTTTCCAAATGTTACTTTTGCAGCCTGTTTTATGTTTTTAATAGTTATTAGTGAAAATATGATTTAAGATTTAACATGCATAGTATATATATCTATTAAAAGTAATTGATTTCATAATTATTAAAACATGTTTATTGGATGGAGATTCATGGATAATATTAATATAGAGTAGACTAAAGCTGAGAATTCTGCCTAATATAAGGGCAATACCAACCAAAATAGAGGAAATTACTGTTTTATTTTGTTACTTGTAAATATGATCATTAAACTATTAAAATCTCTTTACTATTTTAAGAATTGTTGTCAGGGTTTTCCATGTATTTATAATTGTATATTGGATAGCTAGTTAAAGTCAACAGTGCAAAAAACAAACAGTTTTAAACTTCAAACAATTATTAATCATAAGGCAGAATGAGTAAATAGGATTTCACTTGAAAGGGTGTCTAGATCTGGTAAGTCACAGCTTGACATGTCAAGGCAAAGAAATTTTGCACTTCCCACACCCCCCAAAAAGAATAAATGGTCTATGTATCTACAGAAGAGATTTTTTTTGAAAGATGGAGGGTCTGCAGCATGAGGAGGGGTGATCACACCATTGAGTGTGGACTTGCATTACACACAGAACTTTGTGGCGTTGGATGCACATAATCCTTAATCCTGGGGCTTAAAACTATGAAAATCAAGGACACTAATATGTAAGGCTCAAGTTGTAACTAGATGCTGTCCTATGCAGCTGCTTTATTGACACCTTGTCACATTAAATTCAGTAGAAGTTAAAAGTAAGAGAAAAGCAACCAGAAAAATGGAAACAAAAAGAAATCAATGTGTTCTAGTGGATCTGGGGAACAATCTGAAAGACAAGGTTCTAGTTTTATTTCCAATGTGCCTTTTCCATTTTGTGATGTTGTAAAACTAAAGTCTTCATTAGATACCTCTGGTGTTTACAATCCCCACAATAGAAATAAAGAGGAAATGAGATGTTCCATTTTTAATATTACACTTACAATCATTTTACAGTGTGGAGGTTAATTCCCCTCACAAAAGTGCATGAAAGGAATTAAAAGAAACAATTTGAACATTTTAATTCTTTTCATGCATTTCAAGGGGAGGAATTAGGCACCAAAACACAAAACAATTATATGTGTAATTTAAAATACATATTGATTTGTTTTCACAGCAATAAATAGGCAATGGCAGTAAAGTGTAAAGCTTACCTTGCATAAATGAAACAATTTGCCTACCTAATAACACAAAACTTCAAAGACAACTGTAGCAGATGCCTAGCTCACCAAGATAATATTGCTGTAATGGCGTGACCCTAGTAATTGTTATTTGAAAGGTATACATGAAACAAACGAGACACAGCCAAACCTATGGCTTAAATTTTCCTTCTACCTCTTCACTATATTTCAAAATGTACTGCTATGTTTATTTAGAGAACACTTAAATTCTTAGAAACCTCTAACAGAATATCGACAACCTCATAGAACCCTTTGACTTGCTGCTAACCAGCTAACGTGCCAGATACCATAATAACTAATGGGAACATACTTTGAGTTCTAATATTAACGATTATTAAGTGAGTCTTTCTTTTGATACCCTGTCAATTTTCTCTACCTTTGAGACCTTCAAATACAAAAAAAAAAAAATCTTGTTAGATCCATTTAGAATATTTATTTCATTTATTTCCAAATTACTTGACTGAGTTATATCATATGCAAAGTTCCATCTCATATTGGTCATAGTGAAGTTTCATGTGAAGGGAGAGCCCAGACCCTGAGCCTCAAAGACACTGTAATATGTGGAACTTGAATGTGGGTCCTGTTAGGTCAGTGTTCTTTAGATATGTCCCAACTAAGTCAGTAAATAATCGAAAAAAAAAAAATGTAGGAAAAAATCAGAGGGTGTGCCAGGGACCTAATTGTGATCCTTTAAATCTCATATCTTGAAGCTACAAACCCCAATGTGACTGTGTTTGTGGATAGGCTCTTTAGGAAGTAGTTAAGGTTAAATGAGGTCATAAAGATGAGGTCCTAATCCCATAGGCTGGTGCCCTTACAAGAAGAGAAAACAGACACCAGAGCTTTCTGTCTCTGCCATGTAAGAACACAGGAAGAAGTTATCCATCTGCAATCCAAGGAGAGACCTCACCAGACACCAACCATGCTGGCACATTAATCTTGAACTTCTAGTCTCCAGAACTGTAAGAAAACAAATTTGTATGTGTAAGCCATTCAATTCATGGCATTTTATTATGACAGTCCAAAAAGACTAATACAGTGTGTGTTCAGGGGCTGGAGGGGCCCCTCGTCTAGAGTTGTGTAGAACTGAGAAAGATGCCTCATGCTCCTTATGTCAGTCATACCTGGTGGGTAGGAAGCTGGGAATAGAAAGTCTCTTTTCTTTTATTTTCTGGCAAATCATAAAGTAATTGAATCATAGGGCTATTCCATACTTGTCACTGTGACGTAAGAAAACTGCAATTATGATTGATATGAGCATTTAAATGTATGAGAATCCAGCTACATGGACTTGTACAGACTATTATACATGCCAATCTAAGGTACAGAAAAATAAATAGATGCAAAAAAAAAAAAATTAAGATTGGATTTAAATGTTCCACAATAATGCACAATCCAAATTTTGTAACCAAAAAATTTAACAAGGAGTTTCCTTCCTCCTCAAGTTTGGACTGTTGTAATTAATTTGTGTAATTCATTATTTTATCCATCTGTTTATTCTTCCATTCAGTCAATAATAACATGATGAACCATCTATAATGCCAAGCACTTGGAGAACTAATAAGGCACTGCCACCACTTTCAAGAACTCTCAGCAGTTGTGGGAAAGAAAGAGCTCATAAAACAGAGAAAACAGTTGAAAATTATCAAGTACTTTGGGGACACAAAGGACAGAGAAATGGCCTTGCATCAGTGCAGGAAAGTTTGGCAAAGACTGTACCTCATGACCAACAAGTAATGAGGATGGAAGGATCCATGTGTAATTTAACTATGTGGAATTAGACAAGCAGTTCAGAGGTAGACTTAGTAGACATCAGTGATTAATTGGATGCTTCAGTGGGAAAGCAGAGAAACTATGATATGAATAGACTTCAAAACAAAAGTTAACTTTCATGTTCTATTAGTTATTACTTAGAACATTGTTGTGTATAATGAAAAGGAACTAATTCAATACAAATGAATTACTGGCTACTGTACTACATTTTAAATGTAATTAGAGGACATAGATTAGTGAAAATAATATTATAAATGGGCGTAAGGAGACATTTGTTTCTTAAAATAGTAACTTAGTGAGAATCTATTGATATTCATATCCCTTTGATGAGCCTCTAAAGTAAATCACTATAATTTCAGCAAGAACTTCACTTACTGGATAGATTATTGTAATTTCAATTTTCATTACAGAATCTGGAAATATACTAACAGCACTAACTCTGAAAGGTTTAGAAGAAAAAGCTATTCTCTTATAATCCTAACCAAATCCAGTCAGGAATCTCTCTTTGGTCCTCTATGCGATCATTAGCAAAGTAACCCTCCTTGTATTGCCAGAAAAAAATGCAATAAATAATGAATAAATAAATTTTTCATTTCTCATTTGTGATGTACAAAATTAAGGTCTCTCTCTTCACAAAGTCTCTCTCCTGAACTGGGTGAGAGACACACAAAGAGAAAAAGAAAGCTTTGGTTAAAAGAAGTAAATTATTAGCTAAAACAAGAACATCAAGTATTGTTGAATTTCTTATACGTAATTATACTTTCTGGAACTGTGGGTGATTCAAATTCCACATCATATGTGGTACTTAGATCTCTCAGAGAGCTAACTGATTTACCAATTTGGCAAGAATAATAATAGAAAATAAATTGAGAAGAGAAATACACACATTCAAAATATTAAATTATAGAATTAATAACAGAATTTTAGGAATGATCAAGTGCAAGCCAGAGAGATTGAGTAGTTTATTTAAGGTGACACAGGTAATTATAATTATTTTAAGAACTAGTATCTAGAAGCCAGATTTCAAGGTGCCTAATTTATGTTTGTTTCTTTGTGCTTTTTATCTTGAAAGAGTTAAATAAATGAGTTGTACAGATGTTATATATATATATATGTATGTATATGTATATATAATATATTATAGATTATATATAGTATAGTGTGACTGTTATTTTGCAAAAGGGTTTTGACCAAACTATATTTTATATTTTTCCAAATACATCTGAATTGCCCTTTATTTTTCCAAATTGTTATATTTTTGACATAAGCATATATTTGTGAAGAGGATATTTGTGAATATAACATATTTTATATATTTTATATATTTGTTTATAGGATATATTTAATATATCCTATAATATTATGTATTTGTGAATAGGATAGTGCTCTTTTTCCAAATAAAATTTTGTCGATAAATACTTTCAGATGTTTCTAAATGTTAAAATGAGGGAATAATCTGTGTACCCGCGTGTTCAGGCATATTTCATTTCCCATTAACTTGTTAATTAAGTTAAAAAAATTACACTTTATCTCCAAAAAGTCAAAGGAAAGAACACATTTAAATGACAGTAAATTTTACATCAAGTTAAGCCACATTGTAAATCACAGTGCAGATAGATACCAAATTAAAAGAAGATAATTCTTTGTTCAGTATAAGGGAGTAATTTTATTGAAATTAGTTTCAGGTTATTAAAACTAACATAAATGCCTTGTTCAAAAGGACAGGCCTATGGAATTAAGGACAGAGATGATGTAAACTTAGTCTTCAATGTAAACCTTCAAACTTTGTTAAATATTCTTATACATTAGGGGATCCTCAAAAAAACATTCACAATAGTAGTAGAGATAAAAACACATAGTATTTGGCATCAGTAATGAAAAAATATTTAAAAACTTTATTATAAATGAATGATTTTTAAGGAAAAACACGTGGTCCACATGTCACCTATTGAATGTGTTAACTTGCTAATTACTTAACATTTGGAAAAAGCTTTGAAGATGAGAAGTGCTATATGTATTGATATTATTATTCGAGTACTATAGTCTCCATAAATTAAATGTGCTTGCACATGAAATATCCTCCCTTTGATCCCCCAGGATAATTAGCAGTTTCTGCCTTCTTCTGAAATTATAAATCATAACTTCTCAAAGTTTATATTAAAATCACAGACTACTAATGCAGAGAAAGAAATAGATATATTTATTTCTCCCCAATATCCATATATGCAAACATGCAAATATATGGATATTGGGAAGAAAAATTTATGTATAAAAAAGGCAATGTGTTAAATGTGGTATTTTAATTGTATAGATAAGATAAATGGAAAGTCAAATATTGGATTAAGTCAACAGCAAATTTGTAATGAGATGCCATGTGCTTTTGGTGAATACTACCCTTAGATTGCAAAGATTAAAAGAGCAATTCTACAAAATAAGTCTGTCGTCAAAACAATTAAATACATATCTACTGCTAACCAGAGTACTCTAGTAGTTGTAGATATAAATTGAATGTGTTTGGTGCAATATTTTAAAATAAAATTTATTTTCAAACGTTAGTTTTTTGAAACTATGCATTGTAGCTTATAGACTTGAGAAAGGGAAGTAGAATAAAAATCTGTTCCAAAGAATCTGCAGTCTAACCCTGAAGGTTCAGAAAGTAGTTGTAAAAAGTCAAAGGAAAGACAGATAGAAGACAAAGACAGATGGGAAATGCTAAGATACAGGTATAGATTAAAAATGCACAGAGTCAAATGCAGCAGTCATTTGCTCAGCAACAGAGAACTTCCTAAGGGGTGTCCCTGCATGCTGAAGGGTTTCCGGTGTAAGGTGAAAAAGCTCTGATGATTTACTTTTTACTAGGGTGGAAAAGACATTTCCTTTACAATTTTATTTTTGCCACATGCTCTATTTTTATGCAGGAGATATTTTGCTGTAATTTTCTCTAGCTAATGTACCTATTATTTTAAAATTATTCCCCAGAGCTAATTAATTCTAACAGGTTTAGATACTATCATCTCACCTTATGGCTTTATTCTCTTCTAATTGCTTGAGCAATGCTTTCTGTCAAAAGAGATGGCTTCATTCTGAATATTTGGAGTATTAAATTAAGTTCAACAAACATCTAGTTGAGGTTCTGATATGTGTGAGTTTTTTTATCTTAAAATTAAAATACAAAAAACGTTCCTTTTTTGAGATACTTAATCTTCTGCAGTTAATATTCTGTTGTCAATTCAGAACATGAAACTAGTGTACTATTAGGTAAGTCTCTAAAGGGCAAAAAGGGGTGGAAAACAAGTTCAGTATCTAAATAATTAAGCATTTCTCATTTTTCTGTAATTTATCTGTATAAGTTAGCTAATTATAGATATAATTTGGCTGAGGATATGTGGCCTTTGAGTTTAATGTTAATTACCTTACTATGGTTCCTTGCAATTAATTTTAAAGAAATGGATCAAGTGAATTGTATCTAGAGCTAAGCATGACTTACATGATGTGAAAAAAATAAAAGGTCGTTTTTAAAAACATCGTTATGCTATATACATTCTTAATTTAACTGGCAAGAGTATAATTATGATTTGTCCTATATATAGGCTATGATTCTAGTGGAAATATTGTATAAAGTGTATTTTTGTAATTTAAAGGTGACAGTTTACTTGGTGTTAGGTGAAAAAAATAAAACCTAAATTATTACATGTAATTTGTTGATATATCTTTTACCATACCCAGTTACCAGTTTTCTTTTACTAAACAATGAAGAAGATGAGAATATCTTTCCACATTTCTGGGAGCCCTAAAAACACAGGCTCCTAAAAAAAAAAAAAAAAAAAAAAATCGAAACAAACAAAAGGATGTGTTTATTTTCATTTATTAATTCCTGAAACTTTTGTGAGCACCTACTGTTGGCATGACACTGTACTAATTAATAGGTGTCCTGACTACAAATTTGAATATATGCTCCTATCCTGAATAATATCATAATCTAGTGACATGAAGAAACTATAATAAAACTTGATAAGCATTATTATAGTAATAGAAACAGAGAGTAGTAGGAATGCAAAGCGAAGCAGTGTTGACTCAGGCTTGGAAAATCAAAGCAAGCTTTCCTAAGAGGTGAAATGCCTGGCTCTGAATTAGTACAGTCACCAAATCCATTGAGAATCTAATGGAATCAAGGGAGATCCTGCACTGGACAAATGCAAATATAAACAGAAATGAAAATTGTTCATAAAGTCTACGTAATGAATTAGCATGCATTTTATTCATATGCCAAGTTAAACTTTTATAAAATGTTTCACTATTTTTATGCAAAAGTTAATACTCCAATTCAAAAAACAAGTAAAAGAGCAAGAATCAAACTTGTGCAAATTAAAGTAAGTGAAATTTTAACTTTGTTCAAAATTAATTTATTTGATAAGACACCTGCTTGAATATGAATTTAAATTTGTGCATTTTTATGAAATGTGGTTATGTATACATCATCTTTGACATCAATTGAAATTGTCCTGTTTTTGAGTGGAAATATGCAAATCTAGACAATAGTACCAAGTGGAATCAGGGCTCCTTTTGTCAGCTCTGTCCATGAGAAGTTAACTATTTTCTAGAACACCAGAATTCTCCAAGATTCTTCATTTAAATTCATGTGAGCAAAGTTTGCAGTCAGATTTGGCCAGGACTGCTTCACTAGTGTTTTCTATATCAAAATTATGCAGCCTGTGTTCAATTTTGAAGCCAAATCAGCAAAAGCAATAATCAAGAGTTGTGTTGGATTCCAGGGTCCAAAGGCATTTTCCTGAAATAATTTGGCAAGGCTTTGTCACTGTCAACTTAATCCTGATGAAGCACTTTCTATGGTATTTGAAAGTTCACATAGTTGTCCACCTGCTAATTTCTCTCCCCAATTATTAATAGCAGCTTGGATAAAATACTTCTTAATTTATCATCATTCTCAAGAACAGTGTCACAGGGTTCTATCTGAAATAGAGAAATACCCACCAAGTTAGTCAAGATACCAAGAAACTCTGTCAGCTTGTTTTGAGGATGAGTTTTCTATCTCTTGAACTTTTTTACTGAGAGTTCAATCATGGTCTTTGGAACTAGTGCTCTGGAAAGTTGACAAACTTCTACATAGGACAAACAAACTTCATATTCTCTTTCTATTCTCTTGACATATTTCTTAAAAAGGCAGTGATTCAAGACCCTGGCTCTGATAAACTTGACAACTTTCGGGCAGTAGACAAAAATTCTCTCAGGATTACTGGCCGTGTCTTTACTGCCATTAAATGACAGCTTAGAAAGTAGTGAGTCACAGTCTTGTGGGGAGCTTCTTTCTTCACCAAAGCAGCAAAACTATGCTGCCAATCCTCACAGGTGCTCCGTCTGTGCACAAATTTACCAACCGTTCCCTTCCAAGCTAAGTTTTTCTTGGCAAATAAACTTTTCACACTTTCAAGGATGTCAGTGGCCCTTGTAGTTTTCAAACCGGACCCAGGAAATAAGAAATTTTTGTTGATGCCACAAAATAATATCTCATAATAGAAATGCCAATAATTTTGTAGATCTAGTCACTGACAATATTTTATTTTGCTCCAAACTATAAGTGAGCTGGATTCGTTCCAGGGTTCATGCCATCATGATGATTACTCCAAAAGAAGTGTTTCTTCTTTTTGCTTGGTAATGTAATGCTTAAAAAATATATATATTATATTGGAGAAATCCAGATTCAGATGCAAGATTACCATCATCAAGTCATCATCTCATGATGGTAATCTTAATTGTAATATGTATTTTAGTGATGAATAAATGTAAGGTACCTTATCAAAAATTGTGACCTTTCAGCATAATCTTGATGTACATTACACACTAATTATATGTCTCTGAAATTTACATATGAATGGATAAATGTCAGCCATTTAGAGAAGGGCTGGGCTTAAATGCATTGGGAACATAACAAGCAAAGCTAAAATGTGGAAAGTGCATGTAAGATTTTAAAGATGGTGGAAAGTTTAGTGGGGTCGAAGTTTAGCTTATTGGGGCAACAGGGAAAGAAGAATTACTTAGGTACAAATCTGAAGGCTTGATTGGACTGGAGAATCTGATTCCAAGATGGCTAACCTATTTGGCAGGCAAATTGGCACTATTAAGGAAACTTCCTTTCTACTCTAAGTGGGCTTCTTTATACAATTGCTAGTGTATCCTCATGACATTAGCTTCTCCCAGAGTAAGCAGTCCAGTAGAGCAAGATAGGAGCCTCAATGTCGTTATGGCCTAACCTCAGAAGTCACATGTAGTCATTTCCCTAATATCCTATTGTAAACACAGTCAGGTTTATTCAGTGAGATAGGGAACTACACAAGGTTGTGAATGCCAGAAGTCAAAGACTCTTGAGAGCTATTTTGAAGGCTGGCTACCATATCCAATAATAAACAACTGCTGTCGTCACACAAGTAGAATATATAGACAGGAATAAAAAATAATGATTATTTTTTGCCTATTAGTTAGAATTGAAGTAGACAAACACTTAGAGAATAAAGCATTTCTTTAAGGTTTTTTAATAAGTTAGCTAATAGGCCCAGCAATGTACTTTCAGTGAAATTTGCATAGTCACACTAAAAATAATTAATCAATTCTTCATTTAAAATTGTGTGGGCTACACAATTTTATAATTGTTGTTCCCAATTTGTGATTTAAAAATAAATGTAAATGGAATTTATTATTTATCTACATTGTATAAATGCCTTTTAATAACAGTGAGCATATAACTAATTTGTTTACAAATATTTATTTGTTAAAGATTTTAATTCACTTTTCCAAGATATTTTTAACATTAATCATTAAATTTAACTTTATATACTATATATAATTATTTTTTTGAATTATGGTTTTCTTAAACTTTTGTACCTTTTTTACAATATAAAGATTTCTTTATGTAGAAAAGCAGTGGGCTTTAACAGAATCAAACATTGTAACATCATTGACTTTTTAAAATTCCATATAAGAGCCATTTTTCTACATCACAATGTGAAATACTTCAACTACAAATCAACAAAAGATGTCATAGAAAAAACTGCACCAGATGTGGCAGCACAAAAATACAGATACTTTTCTTCACATTTGCCAGAGCCTGATATGCATTACCTTAGCCATTCAAAATGGCTGCTTTGAAAGTTTCTACCATTTTGGTGTTTAGCCTAATTTATAGAGTGAAATAATAATGCACCAACAATTTAGTTTTTATTTATGCCCTATAGTATGCCAAGAATTGGGATACAAATATGAGTAAAAGATGGTGCTTATTCACAAAACACTCACCTTTTAGTAGGAGAGATTGACATGTTTTTGTTCAGCTTGCTTCCTGGCTTAAGGTTATATGCGTTGACAATGTGTACAATGACAATGGGAAATACAGAGGAATGAGCTTGAGGCTAAATTCTCCATGCTGTAGAGCTGTGTTTCCAAATAAAAAATTGTGCAAACAACTTTTGGTGCTACAATTTTATATGCTTAATTTGTTTCGTTTTAAGCCATGGGAAAATTCAGTTCCTGATCAATAAGCCATGCTACCACTTTTGGTCATTGAAATACCTCTTTGTACTTACTATTTTATCTGCCTTCGATAAACATCCTCAGATTCTTTCTAAGGCTGCTTCATTTTTATCGTCAGTTTTATGCTTATTATTAAGTATTTTTAGAGACAGGGACTCACGCTTTTGCCCAGGCTAGAGCTCAGTAGTAAATACCTCACTGAAAGCTTGGACTCCTAGGCTCAAGGAATACTCCTGCCTCAGCCTTCTGAACAGCTGAGACCACAGGTGTATGCCACTACACCTGGCTAATTTTTTGTATTATTATTATTTATTTTTATTTCTTTAGTGATGTCTTGCTATGTTGCCTAGGATGGTGTCTTGAACTCCTGGCCTCAAGCTATCCTCCTGCCTCAGCCCTTCTAATTTCTGTTTATATGTCACTTCCTCAGAGAAATTTTGGTAGCCACTCTAAAGTGGGCACCCAAATTTTGTATTTCATTATACTATGTATTTCCTTAATACAACTATGCATAACTTTTTGTATATTTCTGATTACTTCTCTGACTCCTTCATTAGAATGGAAAATCAGTCCGTATGACTTTGGGCAAGTGATACAAGGATTGTAAATAGGAGACTATTTATAGGAAATCCTTTTTTGTTTCAGAACAAAAAAAAAATGTCCAGTTAATTGACTTTATTATTCAGAATGTGTCAAAAATATGATAAAGGCAGAAAAGAACTAAGCTCCTTAATGTGTGTTTCTTCTCTTTGAAGATGATATAAGATTAATCACCACAGGTTGAGGAAGGCTAGAAGAGCATTTTAAAAGTAATATTATTCCTTATTAGATCCCTAGAGAAATTTTTCATTTCTATTTGCTAGTAGATGTAAGGCTTGTTCCTGTCCCCACCCACTCACCTCACCCCCATTATTCCACCCCATTTATCAATTATTTAGTGGTTCCCTTTGGGGAAAAAAAATGCTGGGTAAATATGTATTAACAATTTATGAAACTTGAAGGAGCTTACACATTTAAAGGGGTTATAAACCACTTGCAAACCTGTTTAAAGGACAAGATAGAAAGGGGGCAAGCAAGTAGAAGGGATACAATTTGTTTCTAATGATGTACTGTTAAGCAATTTATTTAGTAGAGACTTCAGCTTTCTTAGGTACAAAAATTAAAAAGGAGTTGTGATTGAAATAAACTCTAAAGTTGCTTCCAATTCTAACATTCTGTAAGGTAATATTAGTTTAATGAAGAAAGAGTTCCATGGGAATTAAGTGCTGTCCTTATCACTTCTAGTAGAGGATAATAAGGAAAAGCTGCAAAAAAAGAAAATCAGAGTTTGGGTAGAGTCTTCAGGGATGCATAGGATGGCTAGATTTTGAACAATTAGAGGTAGAAGTGGAAGGCAAGAAATAAAAAGGGTATTGGAGACAGATGAAAGTGCCCAGAGAGGAAAAGCAGAAATGAGTCAAAAGAGTAGTTGGTCCATTTTGGCTGGCTCCTACTTTACATAAAGCTAGACTCTGGAAGGGCGTGTGTGCCTGAATGAGTAGTTTTTACTTTCCTTCTGTGCAAGTGAAGAATATTTGTATACGTGGTGCTATTTGCTTCTATATGGAATATTTCATCTGCTTGAGGAAAAAAAGGAAGACTTAATGTCTACCAGTGTATAGTAATCATTAAAAGTATTGAGTGTTAATTAATAAACCAAATGCTTGTTAGGATGTTACTAGTACTAATAATCCTTGATAATAATTTCTTAATCCTTGAATATAATTTCTTATGTTTAAAAATTTAATTTCTGGATTTCTCATGGCTTCAATGCCTAAGAGTAGAGTGATTGCTTATTATAGGAATATTTCTTGTGAATTGAAAATACATACTGATCAAACTTAACCTTTCAAAAAAAAATTCTGAAATCTATTTTTGAATCATAAAAGATTTTAAATCTTTAAAAAATTTTAGTGAATTACTTATAATTTATGAAATTCATGTTTACTAGTATCTGAATGATGCATATTAAGCTAATATTAATTTTTATATTAAAATTTGCATATTTTAAAAATTATCGGTTTATATTATTTAAATATCATCTATTAAGTACAATTTTGGGAAACAGGATCATCTATCATAGTTACTCACTAAAACTGAGTGACCTTTCTTTGGATTTTAACTCTATTTCTGCTCTGCTTTTTCTTTTACTTACATAGTGCATGACAGGAGACGCTCAGAAATAAATATTGAAATGGTTTTCTAGGGATTTAACTTTGGATCACTTATTAATATTAAATTTCATCTTTCCCTTGTATGCTTGAATTGCTTGCTGAAATGGATGAGCAGATATTTAAAAGGCTAAGAACAGATTGCTGTATGAAAAAAAAAAAAAAAAAAGCAAAACTAATCTTTTAAATGAACTTGGGAAGAAGCCAGGGAGACAAGAATGTTCAATGTAAGAATCTGAAGGTTTTTCGACAGTAAGTGTGGAGAGGGTGGTTAATCTTTTCTTTTAATCTGTATACCATTCTGCATATTTGAAAATTAAGGATGTTGGAAGAGGATGGATGTTTATAGGTCACACAGATTACTTCCCCAACAGCCTGTGAAATAGCATTCTAATATGTTTGCTTGCAATATTTTTATTTGTTTCTTGTTGTAGACCTTTTGATCATCTTATCTGTGTTAATTTTTTATACATTAAGTTTCTTCTGACAAAGTTACATACTTTGAATTAGTATTTTCTTTGTCTTATATCTTGCATATTTGAGCTATTTTTATTCTGTTGTAATAAAACAAAATCTAGAACTCAGTGAAAATTCTGTAAAAGTACCTTTCATTACCACTGGAAATAGGTTTACTTTTCAGTGTCCTTAGATTTGTTTGTCTTTAGTGGTCAAAATAACTAAAGATTATTTTATTTGCTGCTCAGTTGAATCTTGTACCTGCTTTTACGTATTCTAACATAGATATCTGTTGCTTCAGGTCATTTATCTGGCTATAACCATGAAGCTATAATTTGTTTATCATTTTGAAGGGTTGCAGTGCCCTAAACTAAATGTCTTTGAATTGAATAGAGGTCTCATCTCTCTGAAGCCAATTTATTTTTCTTTGTATACTTTTCTTCAAAAAATATTTTAAAATTATAAACACCAATTATTCTCAATGTGTTCTTTGTTTACTTGGCTTTGCTTTTCTTTATGCTCATTCAAAATATTTAATTCGTATCATTTCATCCTGTAAGTGTCAAATCCATTTTCCTAAAGTTCCAATATTTACTCTTTCTCAAACTTTACCTTTTCTTCCGTTTTTGCTCTATTATAGGACATTCATTTTTTTTGAGGACTGAGACTATGTACAAATGAACTTTGTGGTTGAATGACTTGTTTTACAATCAGAAATACAGGGTTGTTCTCATTAATCTTCCTTTTTGGGGATATTTTAAATCTTTCTGTCTCCATTGCCCTGTTAGATTATTATATTTTCCGTTAATTACTTTCTTTCCACTCAAGGGTCTTATTTCAGATTTGAACAGATTTCATTCATTTAGCAGAGGAATTCACAACATCTGACAAAACTGTATTTCCTAACAGTTTTACAAAATCCACCTGGACTCATGTCATTTAAAGATATTCTTTCAAAATTTCTGTAGATAACTCCACATAAAACTACATAAATTTTTTTCTAATTTTTCCTATGGTAGTCTCTTCAGGATCTTTCATTTTGCTTATTGAATTTGATATATTGTTACCAATAAAGAAACATGAAATGTGGATATATTAGTTCTATTTTCGCACTGCTGAAAAGGCATATGGGCAATTTCTAAAGAAAGAGGTTTATTGAATTTACAGTTCCACATGGCTGAGGAGGTCTCACAATCATAGTGGGAGGCAAGGAGAAGCAAGTCACATCTGATGTGAATGGCACCAGGGAAAAAGAGAGCTTGTGCAGGGAAACTCTCATTTTTAAAAGTGTCAGATCTCATGAGACGCAGTCACTATCTGGAGGACAGCATAAGAAACACTCACCCCCATAATTCAATCATCTCCCACTGGGTCTCTCCCACAACACGTGAGAATGATGGGAGCTACAAGATGAAATCTGGGTGGGGACACAGAGCCAAACAATATCAGTGAGTATTTGGATGTCCTAAAAAGTGCATGAGGATCAGATGCAGACCTATCTAACTTGTCTGTTTCTAGTTTCCAACTGATGATTTGATGTAATGCTAAAGGTTGTCTCATAATACTTTATGCTACTAGTATGCACTTTTCAGTTCTCATTAGAATATTTTACTTTCAAACACTAAAGAAATTTTGATTAGCTTTCTTGCTCCAATTATGAAAAGAATCAGAGATTTGAATCTTGCAAAATTCTAATGCAGCTATGTTATGTGGATGAGGTCAGAATTATATAAAGAAGATAGGGCTAGTAATTCCTTGTGAGTATGAAGGATTATGGAGACATAAAAATTAAGTTAGTTCTTGAACACCATCTTTCATGTCAGAGGGAAAAAGCCCTCTAATTCTACAAAATCTGTTTCTGATCCCTGTTCTTAAGTACCACAAGCATGACCTTGGATATGTATTATTATGAAGTAATGCTGAATTTCCTCTATTCTTTCTGGTGGAAAATAAGAAAACCCAGAGGTAAGTATTAACTCTATTCGTAAGCCATTTATCAAAATAGTAAAAGAAACAACATACATCTGATAATTTTCCTTTGCCACCAAACAATACTATTCTTTATTTATGATTAATCCTTAGCACCAAAGTAAGGTGAACACTTCCCAAGGGAATGTTAGGCATTTGCTTATAAAACAATTTATCATATAAGAGTTCATGATTTTTCATTGAATGAGAGTATGAGTTTATGATACTCTATTTTTGGTTTGTCAGTGCAATACTTTTAATGATTCAGTCCAATCTAATTGTGCTTATAAACTTCTTGAATAAAATCTGGATATATATGAAACTCTCCATTTAGGATATAGTTGCAAAGATAGTGTGTGCCAATTTGCTATTCACATGGCATTCAAATTTTCTATTTATTCAAATAATAATAATACAATTGTGCAAAGGCCAATATCCCAGAAAAAAATAATTTCTTCTTTATAATCTGAGGATACTAGTCTTTCATTTTCTCATCATTTTTTTTTTAACTTAGACCTTTGTGCTAACTTTGTTTTATTGCATTTATCATTGAACTTACAGAATATTTAGGCTTTTTCTTTGGTAGGAATTTCTCAGCTTTCTCAAATTACTTACCAGTAATCAAGTCTTAATGATTAAATTAAACATCATATTTTGAGAAGTTATTATATGTCAAGCACTGTGTTCAGTACTTTATAAACATTAACTGAAACTCCAAGAATTAAATATTTTTGAGGCTTCGATGATAGAAACAGCATCTGCATACAGATTGGTATGGGGGGCCTTTAAAATACACGATGATAAAAGCTTGTTTAAACAAGCCCTGTTTAAACAATGTTTAAAACATTATTTTAAGATAATGTTTTAAATATTGCCTTTTTATTTTTTTATTTCCATTTTATATTTTCTGTATCATTGAGAAATAAAAAGCATTTATTCTGATATGTTTTTCTGTTGGATATTGTTATCCAACAGAAGTTCTGGAAGTCCAACCAAAATATCCAGGAGTATTGTATTGTCCTTGCATGTACTAATACAAAATGGGTTGCAGAATAGAGTAAATTTCACTGTACTGTTTCAGGTGCTTTTGTCCATGAATTCAACGTGTGACACACTTCATCAAAGTCATTCAGAGCATTTTCGATCATGGTGGAAAACTCAAAAACTTCAAATAGCATGTGATTGCAGACATGTGACAATATGATTCTGAGCAATGTCAACACAATTCTGCTAGCTTTTCATTATGGAACATATAGTTCATTTTAGAGAATCCAATGTTCTTTTACTTTTAATCCAATGTGACTTTTACTATTTTAAGTGGAGTTAAATTTTTGATATTCATTCTAAAGTCATTTTAAAATTATTTGTGAATAATGTACAGGTACAAGAAAAATTTATACATAAGCATTTACTTCAACTGTATCCTCAAACATTTATATTTATATTAATATATTCTTATATGGTATGTACTGCAGAGTGAGTGAGTGTATCAGTCAGGACCCAGTTGGGAAAACAAAGGCAATGCTGGTTATTTCAAACAGAAAAGATTTGATAAAGGAAATGATTTACAAAAGTATTAGAAATCTAGAAGAGGAGAAAAGCAAGTAAGAGAAAATGTAGAGATTACTAATTCTGTGAGAAGAAAAAATCTTAAAGATAGTTCAGGTGTGAACTTAGGAGAGCTGAGCCTACTTCGGGACTTTGGAGGAGGAGGCATCATGGACTAGGCCAGGTTAGGTAATTCATGGACTATACAGGTAATTCGTGGACTGTACAGCTGATATTTGCTTTTAAGGGTATGTGGCCTGGTATGCTGTGCCACTCTCACCCCTCAGCAATAAAGACAAATGCAATGAGTACAGATGAATGTGTATATCACTAAGCATACTTTGAAAACAGGGAACTCTATATAGCGTGTAGCACAAAACACTTTTAGCCCCATCTGTATGCCCCATATCTGTTTAAAACTGCTGCAGGAAGCAGAAATATTGAGTTATACCTAGTTTAGATACTTTAAATTTTCTAAATGGTCTGAGGTAATAAAAGCATCCTAGTAATATTTAGTCAGAAATCATGTATGTGTTCACAGCTAATGTGTCCTACTACATCTAGGCATGTGTAATATACAAAATTCCAAATTGCATTCCCCTAGCTTTGGGCTCTTTCAAACTTGTAGTCTCTGTGAGGTAGTGTAAGGATTGGTAAGTTACTTGGGTTTCGCTATTTCCTTGTCTAGTGCTTATGTGGTTTCTGAACTTTCCAGAGTTGATGGGGAAGAGGGTGGGTTGAAACGACATAAAAAGCAAAGAGTATTCTTTGATTTGTGCTATTGTGGTCTGACATTGGGGCTTCCTGTGCTTGGCAGATGCTCAAAACTAATACTTTCTTGATTGTTTTCCTTGTACAATTCTGCCTGGGGAGTAACCAACTGTGTTTTCTTGTATGCAGGATATGCATTCTCTCGCTAAATTATTCTGACTTTCCCTCATCCTATAGTTTCTGTGGGTTCTCCGTGACCCAACCAGTAGTTTTGTAAGGTGCAATGCCTCTAAGTCATCCCAGGCTGGCTTTCCATCCATTATGGACCATCAGTGGTCCAAGTGAAACACTTATGATCCCTTGCTCTGACAACTAAAGGAAGTGCAGGACAATTCTAACATGACCACCTTGCCTCCACTTGCTGTTTGAAGAATAGAATAGATACCATCTCTCTTCTTTCTTTCTGTGCCTGAAAGACCCTACATGTTGTTAGTGTTGAAGGCTCTTTTATTTGGCATGAGGTGGTGATTCATCCATAGGCTTGCAAGTAATTCTCAAATATATATACACACACACATATATATTTATTTATTTATATAATTTATATTATATGTTAAATATATATTTAAAACTCATATATATTAAAACTCAAATATATATATATATATATATGAAACATCATGGTTTAGTGAAAGAAATATGAACTTATGGGAATATATCCAGCCCCAATCTCAGCTTAAACATATTAATCTATAACTTGTTTCAATAAGTGTAATCATATTTAGGCATATGTCTTGCCGCTGTTTTTTTAAATATTAGCTATATATTTTGTATTTGTAAACATAAAAAATATATT
>NW_012114688.1:6593850-6668500 GCF_000951035.1 Colobus angolensis palliatus | reverse complement strand
TATATATTTGAGAAATACTTGCAAGCCTATGGGGTGCATCTCCACCTCATGCCGTGTGTGTGTGTGTGTGTGTGTGTGTGTGTGTGTGTGTATATATATATACATCCAGTCTTTTCAACAGAAATCATTTTAACATAGCATAAGTCATTTCAACAAAAACCATGTTATACCCACAAGTGGGATTTGGGGTACGGGGGTTCACCAAACCATATTTGACTATTCTCTTGAAAGTACTACCACATAGGTGACCTACCCTGTCACTCTGTGGGGGTGCAGTTGTTCACCCACTGTTTAGTCCTAAGTCCTTGAGTACACAAACAATTCAATACAGAAAACTTCCACTTTAATGGAATGTGCAACTTCAGGAGACAAAACAAACAAACAAACAAACAAACAAACAAAAAAACGCCTACAGAAGAAAAGAGAAGGAATGGATTAGAAATAATATTTTTAAAATTGTAAAATCCTGAATATTTATAATAAAGACACCAAAATATCACAGCTATATATTAACAGAGCATTAAACCCATGTAAAGGAAATTTGTAAATCCTTGTAAAATCTATTGGAAGAGGACCTAAAGAAATAGAAGAGGGAAACAGGACAAATGATTGGGACAATAGGACTGGGAATCAATTTATTACAAATAACAAATATACAAAGAAATGATGGCCAACCCTAAATTGGCATACATGTAGTATCTTTTTAAATGTTTTATGCTTAATTTAACTTTTAGATTAAATTAGTAGTAATTTGTCTATAGGGAAATTTATATTCTCAAATTTGTCTTTTGTTACAATTCAAATTAAGAACTATTGACATTGATTACTTACACTGACATATGGATGAACCTAAACAGAAAACAGGTAATTAGGTTGATGTCTAGAGAGGGATAGAGTGCTTCTGATTGGATCTACCTTAACTCATAGTTTTTGGCGGACAGAGGAATGTTGAAGATTATAAAATTGATGCCCTGGAAATGGTGGCAAGACAATATTTGAATTGGATTTAATTTTTAACCGAATTTAAAGTGCTATTTTTTACAACTTCAATTGGAGATTTCTTTTATATTTATCATAATCTGCACATCCTTAGTCACATATTTCATTTCAAAAACCTTGAAATAGTCATTAGGTCTTCCTTCTTTCCTGCATACACGTACACACAAAACCCAATTCCTTTTCTTTCAGTAAGGTTCACAATTGATGGACTTCCTCTCTCTTTCTTTTTTTTTTTTTTTTTTTTTTTGTCAGTGCTCTTACTGCACTTGCCAATTTAACTGCTGAGGTTTAGCAGGCTGACAAGTTCATCATAATCAGCATCTATTCCATTTCCATTTTATACTCAAGGTCTATTGTTGCCAATTCATTCAAGAAGGTGTTTTTATTTAAGTGGTGCTTAAGTGCTGGCTTCTGTGCTCTGTGAATGCAGTCCTCATAGGGAATAATACTGTAGAATGGTTCATTCTCTGTGATTCCAAGCTACTGTGATGCTCTTGTCTATTTCTACTGCAGATTCAACACAGAATTTTCTTTCTTCTAATGTAACAAGTGTTTATCTGGCTTTTATTGTTCTCTAGCACTTTTAAGTTACGATGTGGGATTCGGGAGAAGACTATGACAAAACTTTGCCATCAAGAAACTCCAAATATATTTGGGGCTTGAGAATTGTAATACATAATAGAGAATCATGTACATAACACACCGCTAACTGTAATGATATGTGGTTTAAGTATTTAATTTTTCAGGAAGGATAATTATTAAAGGTTTTGTATATGTCAGTATATTGTTTATTCTCAGGCTTACATTAGACCCGTATTTTTTATCACAGTCGTGTACATTTTATAGTACGCTTTTCCTTCAGAATATATAGAAAATCCATTTTTGAGTTACGTACCTACAACCAGCATTCTATCTCACCAGAAACACTTCTCAAATAGATTGACAAAAATATCAATGATTATCAGTGTAAGTTAAACCGAATAAATCTTTAGACCCCTCTGATCATGAAAAATTCCAGATTTCTGCAGCCCTTCTCGCTACATTCTTGGCATGCTATTGGTATTTGCACTTAATACAATAAACTAGTCCTTGAGTATTTATTATTTGATATCATATTCATTCCTCTTATCAAATTCCTGAAGGTTTCTCTTTTATCCTTTATATTCATCAGGGATTCTGCATAGTAAAAACTACAACATCTTCTTAATCACAATATTGAGTTGGTATCAGGGAATACAGATAATTTTGTTGTCTTTTTCTCTCCAACACTTGGAGGGTTCTTACTGTTAAATGCAAAATGGTTAATGCTGGAATATTAGAAATCTGAAGAAATGTAATTATTCATTTTATTACTTTACCAAGAGACTACTGAAATACATGTTCTCCTGCTTACTTGTCTATTGTTACTAGCAGGGTCTCTTGCCTGGACTTCTTTAGTGGCATCTCCACACATACTAATCTATTCCTTATTGTGCTTACATGATAATTTTGAAACACTTACATGCCCACATAATCTCCTGATCAGAAATTTCAATGGCTTCCCAGTGCTTACAGGAAGAAAGTAATGTCCTTAGCACAATATTCACATTCCTTCAGCATCAAATAGACATTATTTTATTATATTGGCCTCTTAATACACATTTAACTAAAATTATGTTGCATAATCTGCTGCTTTCCTGAGCTTTTCACAATCTGTTCTACCTCCATGCCTTGATTCATTCTGCTCTGTTGGTTTAAAATGACCATTTCCTACCTTGCTACCTAAAGAGACCTTAGTCATCCTTCAAAATCCAAGTCAGCTTCTACTGCCCTCATTCTTTCCTTCTGCGAAATTTTCTTTTTCATGTACTCACATTTTATTTTGTTTATATTCATATTACAGAATTTATCACAGTCTGAATGATATCATTGTTAGATGTGAGTGTTCTCCTTTGCTCAGTAGTGAGCTGTTTGATGACCTGAATGATGGATCCCTTAGGCATCTATCAGTGTCTTGTACTCAGTACTTTGTACTCAGTGTTGCACTGGAATTCATTTATTTTATTAAAATATGGTGACTCATGGAGCATCCATATTAACATCTTTTCTATTTCTTTCTAATGTTGTTTCTTGGAACACAGAGATCTTTGTATGCTTAGCTTCAATTACCATCACTGTGAAGTCATGAAGTGATTATTTTAAAAGATTATAAGCTTTTTGAAGACAGAAATGATCTCTTTTATCTTTGTACACTGTTTTTAGAACAGAAATCATTTGCAAATGGAGTTATTATGCAGATGAGATTTTAAAAATAATATGCTCGAGTTTGTGTACTCACTGACAGAACACAGTAAGTATCTCAGCTAAGTCACCTTTCTTACTGAGTAACTTCCTTGACCTTGAAAACTTTTTTATTGAAACATTATGGTTTAGTGGAAGAAATATGAACTTCCTATGGGAATATATCCAACCCCAATAAACATATTAATCTTTAACTTGTTTTAGTAAGTGTAATCGTATTTAGGCATGTGTCTTGCCACTATTTTTTTAAATATCACATTGTAGATATTTATCCTTACCAGTGCATGTAAAATGATTTAATCCTATTTACCACTGCAGAACATTCAAAAGCATGGATATAACAGACTTATTTAAAGATGTTTCTAAGGAGGAAGCCACTGTAACATAGCGGCTAACATCTTTGGTTAGATTTGGGCTTTAAACATTTTAAGCCTTGCTACACCTCTTACAAATGATGTGACACTTTTACTAAGCCCTGATATATGAGACAACATAGTTAAGAATCATTAATGCTAGAAAATACGCTTAGCAACAGAAACTTTAGCTCTTTTATGAGTGTAAGGAATACCACCAGCAGGTGGCAGCAACTTTGGGTGATGGTCGTAAACACCAAGAATGGTGCTCTGTTAATTACAGAAGGTAATAAAAATAAGTGACCTGGCTAATAGTATATCCTGGAAGTACTTCTACTATTAGAGTTGCATTACATTTTTACATGTTGCATAATATTAAATAAAAAATGAAATATTTGTCACACCTAATGGAAATAGATTCAGATGTTTGCAATGATGCAGATTAAGTTAAAACTTGTAAACAGATATTCATGGAATAGTTTATGGCCTAATTCTGAATATAAAATTATTTAATTCTATTATTTTCTCTCTACATGTTAATGATGAAGGAAAGCATGACAAATAATGACAACCAAGGCAGTTATAGTTTAACTTGGAAAGGCAGAGTTCTTCTCAAAGAATTTCTACAGTACAGTTGGTTGGTTAATGATGGATAAAAAGAACTCTGTCTCTAATTTCTAATTGCCCACGTTTATTTCCTGGCTGTATTAGTTATTAGTTATGTAGCTTAAGTGCCACATTTCCTCATCTGTGAAGTAGGAATAACAATAATATTGACTTCATAATGTTGTAAAGATTAAATGAGATGACTATAAATTGTTAGCAGTACCAGGAATATAGTAAACCGTCAATGCAATGTAGCAATTATCTTTTGTAACATGAACTTAAGCTTTATTTTTAATTTTTCTACTAAATATCTATTCCTACATCTCTTTGAAATCTATAGTACAGAGTCAGTCTCACTGTTTGTTTCCTAAATTTTATACTTAAAAATCAAAGGAGGAATAAAATATTTAAGGTGAAAATCCAGATGCAAATTTATTTACAACAGTGATAAATGCAGAAGTCGCAGGATGTTCTCATAGGTGAGAGCAAAATCCCAAGTACAATTAACTTTGTTCCATCAAATAGATCTGACAAGTGTTTAAGATACTAATGATTTTGTAGGCTACTAAGAAATACAAGGTTTACATCATCCATTTTTAAAAGCTCTTATTTTACTGTGTTTTTCTCTACCTTGTGCCACATATTTTACATTGATATATATATTTATTTATATCTTACCTTGTTGCAAAAACAAAAAGAAATTAACCATATTGATTATTTGCAGTTATTGTGGCATGTTTATGGTGTCCTTTTTTTCCATATATAGTTCATATATGCATAAAGTTAAAGACTAATAAAAACATCTTACTATATAACATAATAGAATATGTTCTTCAAATGAATACAAATCTTTAATTTTCCATTTGTGTAATTTAATATTGCTTTTCTTTTTTCTTTTTTTTTTTTTTTGAGATGGAGCCTTGCTCTGTCTCCCAGGCTGGAGTTCAGTAGTGCAATGTCAGCTCACTGCAACCTCCACCTCCCGGGTTCAAGTGATTCTCCTGCCTCAGTCTTCCTAGTAGCTGGGATTACAGGTGTGTACCACCATGCCTGGCTAATTTTTGTATTTTTAGTAAAGACGGGATTTCACCATGTTGGCCTGACTGGTCTCGAACTCCTGACCTTAGGTGATCTGCCCACCTCGGCTCCCAAAGTGCTGGGATTATGGGCGTGAGCCACTGTGCCCAGCCAATATTGCTTTTTAATTGTGCCTCTGACGTGTGCACATTTTTCCCTACTATAATCTAGAAAGACTTTACACAAATGTAAAGCCCCATGGGATTTTACATTTCAAAACTAAATTCACATCTATATAAATAAGTTACATGAAATATCTAGGCAATCAGTCTGGGAAAATAGATTGCTGTAAACAATTCTCTTCTAAAGGCATTGCCTCATGTTTACTAAAATGTACTTATGCTAAATCACAGTGCAGTTCTAAAAACTGTGAATTTTAGGCATGGTATTTGAAAGAATCAAATAGTTCTGGTATCTGAGAAGATAAATTTTGAATCACGTGCCTTTACACGTTTCAACTATAATGCAATTATTTATGTTCAAAGCTATTTCTAAATGTCTCTATCTGTAATTTGTGAAACTATTACAATACAACAAGTGGGATGTGGGAAGAACTCTCCTAACTGAAAGGGGAAATATGAAATGATCTTAATTCTACCTTCTCAAGAGCCACGTGAACTTTTCCAAAGCATTTTAACTTCTGATCTTCTGTTTACTCATACGTAAAATTGAGGTTGTAAAAAAAAAAAACCTAAACTGAGTTTTTGTGCAGATTTAATGAAATAATAAGCTGCCAGGCACAAGATCTACTGCATAGACATTATCAATTCATGATAGGGATTTTCATTTTTATGGAAGGCTTTACACCATTTCAACATTTTCTTTCCGAGTATTCTTCACCCAAAGATACCACTGAGATCCCTGCCTCTCCACTCAACCATGTTTGATTATACATTCATACTCACTTCTATGTCATATACTGTAGAAATAACTCGAGACACAAAGTCTAAAACTTAAGCTTTTGAGTCTGAATGCCATGTTTAGTAGCTGTTTGAATTTAAGCAAACATTCAAGCTTTCTCAGCCCTCTGTCTTTATGTTTAAACAAAGGGAAATGATACTTAATTTAGTGAAATCATGGGGGATGTAATTCCAATCCGGTTGAAACGGCTCCATTGTCTGAGGCATATACCCTGGTTCTTTGTCATAGTTGAGAAAGAATTCAGGACATGGACACACAGGAAGAGTGGGTTTAGGAGCAGAAAGTTTAATAGACAAAAAGAAGGGAGAGAAAAGTCTTCTTCATGCAGAGAAAGCTGGTCGCCCGAGAGAGAGTCTCCGGTTTGCGGCAGAACGCAATTGATTTTGTACAGAGGCTTGAGGAGGCAGTGATTGATTTACATAAGTCCCAGGGGATTGATTTGACCAGGTATGCCATTTATAAACCGGAGAAAAGACTGATCCTCCCATCCTAGTCTTTTATTATGCAAATATGGCCTCTACCAGGCGTGGCCATAATTCCTGTACCAGTGGTTTTCCCTGGAGACTGCCATGACACCATAAACATGGTGACAAGGAAGAGAGCGAGAACCGCCATATTGAATATACTTGGCTTCCAAGTCAGCTGCCGGTATTTACGTATAAAAGCTCCTAGTTTGCATATCTATCAGGCTGCTTCCTGTTAGAGAAGAAATGGTTTGGGGCTGCCTTTTATTAAAGGAAAATTCCACCTATAACTTTTACCCTTTCAAGCTGACTAAAAATAATTTCTTAGTAACTCCTGTATTATGATCATGTTGTGAAAATCATTCGTAAACTATCATCACCTACTCTGATTTCTTACTGTTCACTCTGCAATAAGGTTCAGAGAATGCAAAGGCCTTTTGTGACCTATTAATGGGCCTTTTGAGTCAGGGAAGTGGCAGCAATTGTCCACTAATATTTCAAGTTCTTATGGACAAAATATATTTTTTACCTCTTTATCTATTTGGCATTCAGTTTAATATATTATCACAAAATAAGGTCCTGTGGATGAAAAAGAAATGGAATACCTTTATCAGACGAGAGAAACTGAGACATGTAAAACTTGTGATTTTCCCCAAGTTAGACCACCGAATTAATTAGTAGCAAGCAAAAAAGTAAATACTCAATAACATTCTTCCCTTCCCTTTCCTGCTCATCTAAAAGGATATACAATTTATGCTCAACAGTGGGTGATCACACCTGCATGCACAATAGATCCCCTTCTGGTGTTTTCCAAGGGCTAGAGAAATAAAACAGTACTACGAGGAAGTAACACACCTGTGTGGTTTTGGCTAGGACCACTATGTATTGTAACTGGCCAAATGTTTACAAATAAGAAGATTCTGAAGCTAATTTTATAAAAAGCAAACAGAAACAAAATCATTCTACACATTTAACATGAGTTGATTGTGCTACATGGCTGCTGTACTAACAAATAAGAAAGAATACAAGAAAACAGTCAGTTCCTGTTTCACCTTCCTGAAATACCTGCAGTAATTGAGATATGAAATATTTAAAAAGAGGATAGAATTTTGTTGGTTTTCTTATATAAAGTAGAAATATTAATATTAAGCAATAACTCATGGCAGGCCAATGTTTCTGGGTAAAGATAGCACACCATAGGGGGTGTTTTACAGCTTGAGTCCGAGTGACTTTATCCACTTCAGGGACATGAAATAATCCCCCTGAAATGCATTGCCTGGAGTGTTGTATTAATATTATAAAATGAAATTCATAAATACAAAGGAAATCATGTAGATCCGTGCCTTTACTAGGCATTATACACCATGGAAAAAAATAGCAGAGTCTAAACATGCAGGTCCTTAAAAGCTGTTTTGTTCATAAACCCAGTTAGATGTCTCATACTGTTGATGTCACTAAAGTGTGGTGCACTTCTTTAAATTAATTAAGTGCTTAAAATTAAACAATCTATCTTAAAATGGTTGCATATGTTAATATGTTTAAAATGTACGTGAATTTACTTGAAAGTGAAATAGTGTGAAAGCCAATGATTAATGTTTCATACTTTAAGAAACAGCATCGTTTATGGAAATACATAGTATTGGAATAAAATTCTAACCTGTATAAAAGCCTCCTTTTTGACAGTGCTTTAAAAAATCTTTCCATTATTGCAGGGTAATCGCTTGACTGTAATGTCTGCTGTTAAAGGAGCAAGTGCCTGTACAAATATTAATCTTACATTATTACTGCTAAATATTCAGCTGATTTGAATATTAAAATAGCCTAAAGGCTCTTCAATAAAACATATGATTACTGAAATAGTGCAGTTCCTTTTATCATGCCAGGCATATCCCATACATATATTAAAAGATTTTATAGTTGCTTAAGTTAAGTAAATATAATAATTTATAATAGTGGCAAAGCCTAAAGTTTAATTTTGTGCTTTTAAAAGTGTTCTTGCTATTGTATTTGAACTTTTCTAGTGGAAAATTTTGATTCTGTGGGTAACAATTTAATTACTGAAACTTTGTAAATTTTTTTTTAATTTCTAGAAACTGATATAATTTGTAAGAAGAGCTTCATAAATAGTAATAATATCTAACACTTATATGGCAATTATTCTATGCTAGGCTCTGTTCCAAGTACTTTCAGAGAGTGAATCCTTTAATCTTTGTAATAAGCCTATAAGATAGGCTCTGTCATTATTCCCATTGTTTAAATGAGGAAACAGGGTCTCAAATTGTTTAACTAAACTGCTGGAGTCTACTCACCTAGGAAGTGACCTAACCAAGATTCTAATCAATATGGTCAGGTTTCTCTGTCTGTGCTGCTATGTGATAAAATGTATATGATGAAGATACGTATGTTAGACAAGCAAGATTATTTTTTTAAAAGGAAAACATACACATGTATGAATGTAAGAACTGTGTGAATAACATTCTGTAAAAACATTTTGTGTGTGAAATGGCTTCTTTATTTTGAGTGTGAAAAACTGAAGGAAACTGATGAAATTCAACTATTAATTTGTGTCCTGGTATCCCATTTTAGAACATTATAGTCTAAAAATGACTAATTAATACTGAGAAGAGTACAGAATAGCTGAAAAATTTAACTGAAGTCCGTTAACTCTAGCTTTCTGTATGCCATTGCAAGATTAGATTATAAGCAGGGACAGCTCCAGTGTAATTTTTAAATCCTCAGGTGTACCTATTACCTTCCTACTCTGCCCATTGTTCTGTGCACTAGGTTCTCCTTGGTTCCTGCCCCTCTGTTCCAAAACTTCCTGTCTTCTTCATTTGCATGCCAGTTATTTAGGATGCTTATGATGGGAGATCCTAAATTATCCCTCACAGAATCTAGGTGTCAGAGGTTTTAGGGTGATCATACCCAGCTACCTTACAATGCTTGAATCACTTATAAACACATATACGAAAAGTAAGTCATCTTTCACATGTGGAATGTTTGTTGTTAATGCAGGCAAACAAGTGTTTTTGAGTCAGACGAACCTGAGTTAATTTTCTAGCTCTTCTAATTTTTAGCTCTGTGAGTTTGGGTAAGCTACTTCCTTAATTCTAGTCTGTTTCTTATCATTAAATCTGGAGAAAATAATACCTACCTCACAAGGCTGTGGAGATTATTTTTTTCAAAATGCATGTAAAGTACTTGGCATATCTTGGATATTCCACAAGTAAAGCACCCCCTTCCTCTTCTTGAATATTCCCAGAGGTACAGAATGTATCACATCATGAGGCAGTTCATTCCACAGAATGCCCCTTATTTTAGGCTCAAACCTTCCTCCTTTCAGACCCTTTCTTCAATGTCCTGGTTCCCCTCTGAGTACCTCTGGGCCTCTAACTCGTGTAACCCCATGCAAGTACCAGAACCTCTCTGGACCTCCATGTTCAGTGTTCTCACTGGTAAATAAAAGGATTTCACGTGAGATACTTTTCAAACTCTTTTCATCTATAAAATTCAATAACGCTTTATGATACTCTCAGATTTAAATATCTCCTATTTTGCTACTCGCTAACTGTGAAACTAATAACAGCTAGCATGTATTTTTTCTCTCTCAGGCTTGTCATTTGAAAGGGGTCAATTTTAAGAAGATAATGATGATGATGATGTTTAAGATAGGAAATGCACTTAATTTTCAAACAAAATGTCCAGCAAAATTTTAATATCAAAAAAAAGTAAAAGTGGAATGGCACCTGAGTAAAGTGGGGCTGGATAAAGAGAAGTCCTTCCTGATTGGCCTCCTCAGATCCATCTCACATCCACCTCCTCCCTATCTCCAGTGCCCTTGAAGAAGCTCCACAGAAACTGAATTTCATGAAACAATTCTAAAACCACTGCTTTAATCCAAGTCATGTCTCTTATGGTGAGCCTTTCCATCTCTCCAGCAAGCTGATGTAAGCTGCTTTTTCTGCAGCTGCATAAGATCCAGGAAAGGTCCAATTTCAAACCAGCTGCAGGCTGCTATGTTTCTCTCTTTTTCTTCTCAATGAACTAGGTGTCCCGTTAGTTAATATGAAAGCCTTCAAGGATAGTCTAACTCCATTTGCCCCATGGAAGCAACAAAGGAAACACAACATGTAAGAGAAACTCTTATGACTTAATTTTAAGAAACTATGCACAAAACATGATTGTTTTAAGAATTCTACATGAAGAGCCTCTTTCCTTCAGTTGGTTTTCTTTCTGTATGTAAGTTGAATTTCTTCTTTCCTAGAAAAGTGTATAGAATTCTCAGCCAATATTTTTGTATGATCCTTGTAAACAATCAAATATTTCTGTCATCTTTTCCAAGGATATTGCACATTAATCCTAATGACTTGAAAATTTCAATGACTGTAACATTTGCTTCATATAATGTTCTCATACAATTTCAATTATATATAGTGTACTTTTTGAAATCTTTCTGCTTTGAAATGAAATACTTTTTAGTGTCGATCAATGTGATGACTATATTTCAGAGAAGCCCCGCTTGCTTTATCTTACTTATACAGTTGATAGGATTACTTTATGAGTGAAAATAATCACACATATATTATTATAATTTCAAGTATAAAATTGTGTTTCTTCTAATGAGGCTCTTACATACCAGGTACCAATGTATGGTATTTGATTTTAAATATGCCTACCCATAGACTACTGTCAATAATATTTCTTAAGCTTCAACCAGATAATACTACTTCAGTATTATCTGTACTTATTAGCCGTGCATGGTGGTGGGCACCTGTAATCCCAGCTGCTCCAGAGACTGAGGCATGAGAATCATTTAAACCCGGGGGAATCCCGGGAGGCAGAGGCTGCAGCGAGCCAGGATTGCACCACTGCACTGAAGCTTGGGCGATAGAGCAAGACTCCATCTCAAAAAGAGAAAAAAAAAAAAAAAAAAAAAGACAAAGAGTATCCCTAGTTGTGACCTTACATGTGATAATTTTACATTCTACATTGTCACTTTTGTCAAGTGAGCATCAGAGAACATTGGTTTGACATATTTTGCAACTACATGAGAGCTGGCTTTACATTTTTTACTACCTGTTTGCAAAGCTGTAAGATTTTTTTTTTTTTCATATTTCACTCCTTTTAAATATTTCTTAACACTTCAATTCTTGGGAGAAAGAAAGAAATCAGTAACAATTTTTATAGTAGGTTTATGTTTTGCAGTATTTATATTTTATTCACATAATTTTAATTCATAAACCTACTTCAATTCCCAAATTAGACAGGGCCTAAAATCTGAATAGTATTATTATATGTTGGCTTTCTAACATTTCTTTTTTAGAGATTTTTATTCCTTTAATCAGATTATATATAAACATGATTTTCTGCAGGTTATTGAAGAACTCTTGAAATATAGTTTATCCTTAGAATTACTCGATGACATTCAAGTACTTTTTTTTTCTTTTTCATTTTGTTGCATATAACTTTTGGAGCACAATGTAAAGTTCAAATAATTTTTTTCAATGCAGCACATTGTTTTCTGTTTAAAAGTCCATGATTTTCAATGAAATATGCTTACATTCTGTAGGAGACAGCATTATTTGTCAATAAACACATCAAAATGACTCCGTTATAGGCACACAATACTGGATAGATTGTTAATGAGCCATTCTATGTGTGTCACACTTAATGATCCAGAGTGGACGATTCACATAGCTATTTTAGCTGTTGACTAGACAAGCCCCTTGCTTGCTTTCTCTTATATCTTGATATTATACAAAGCAATACTGAGGTTGTCTCTGCCTCTTCCCTTTTCTTTCTTCAATTTCCATCTTTATTTTTTTTTTAGATATGCGGGTCTCACTATGTTGCCCAGGCTGGTCTTGAACTCCTGGGCTCAAGTGATTCTCTCACCTTAGCTTCACAAAGTACAGGATTACAAGCTCAAGCCACTGTGTCCAGCCTTCTTCTACTTCTAAATAAATGCCTTTGTTATTTTGTTCCCTTATTCTTTGCACTAGTTTAGTTTCCATATTTTCAAATTGTATTTTTGTACTCTAAGAAGCATTCTTTATGTATTAATCTAAATAACTGATTGATCTGGTATCTTGTTTAACAGTCATTTGACCCATTACACTTTTCCCTTTAGCGTTTTAGATATATTCACACTATCATTGTTAAATTTTCATTTTTACCAGTGCTCAATTCTTTTGCATATTTTATGTCATTCATTTACTAAACCTTATATTGAGAATCAAGCCCTGAGTTAGGGATATAAGACATAGTTTTTACCTTCAAAGAGCTCTTGGTCTAATAAGGGAAATAAACATTAAAATTCTTGCAGTTTTCAAATTGCTATAATAAAAACATATGTAGGATATGGTGGGAATATAAAACAGAAAGTGGCGAAGTTTATTTGAAGAAGGTCAGAGTAGTTGGCAAAGGCAGAAGTATTTCAGTAGAATCTTGAAGGTTAAGTAGACATATTCCAGATTTAAAAGGATGTGAGAAGTTATACTAGGTAAAGGTATTAGTATGTACAAGGACAGTGACATGAAATCACTTAGTGCTTTGAACTCAGTGTGATGTGCTGAGGCAACTACAATTTGTAGGTGAAGTGGTCAGAGAGGTAGGTAGGGGTGAGAAGATAGAGGGTTGTTTTATCTTTATTCTGGAGGCAGAGAGAAATAATAATTGCATACATTAATTACATTCATATATCAGATGTCCTGGTATATTAGTAACATACTTTTATGTATGTTCTATGCAAACCTATCTAAAAATAGATATTTTGTGTGAAAGTCTTTCATCAGCGGAGTATAAGTACAATTCATGCTTTTAAAAAAATAATGTTAAGTATAGAGTAAAAGATTAAAGCAAGGATGACACAGAGTCCGCTTGGAAATTGTTGCAATGGCCACTATGAAAGATGATGAGGCATGGATTACTGCTACGTTGGAGTAAGAAGAGGAAGAAACAGGCTGAGGACTGTTTAAACCATTGACTCAATAAGATTCAGTGACTGGAAGTGTAAAATGAGAAAGACTTCAAGATAATTGGTTGGGATAACTGGGTGGATTTGGGAAGACAATTATTAGGATACAAATTTCACGAGATAGAATAGGTTGGAGACAGGACCAGTGCTAAAAGGTAGAATCTGCGGGAGGTAGGGTATTGTGAGTTTAGTTATGGTATTGATGGAAAATCCAGGTGGAAAAATCTAGTACAGGGTTTCTCGAAGTTTAATGTGCATACATATCACCTGGGGATCCTATTCATGTGCACATTTTTGTACACTAAATATGAGGTTGACCTGAGATTCTGCAATTTTGACAAGCACCCTTGGGATATGGCCATGCTATCTGTCCAGGGATCACCCTTTGAGTAGCAAGGATTTAGAGATAGTCAGATGTAATACTCAGCAAAAAGATAAGAGCTGGAGATACACATTCATAAGTTCTCAGCATATTGGTGGCAACTGAAGCCAGACTCATGATTATTTATATAGCTTTAACATTAAAAACACATTTCTTTCCTATAAAGCCAAAATTTGAAAGACTAATAAAAAGTTGCAAATTATGTCGTTCTGACAGATTTAATATTTTGTATATAGTATTTTTTTCATTATTTCTACCTGGTTCTCATTTATCCTATCAACCAGAAACACTCTTATTTGCAGGGTATTTTTTTGTTTGTTTGTTTTGTTTTGTTTTGTTTTTGGAGAGAAACCTGTATGTATTTTACATGGCATCTAGTTAGCTAATAGATCTGTCATATGAAACCAGTGAAGCCTAAATCCTTTGTAAGTAAGAAATATATCATTCCTTTACCAAGTAGATGAAACCTTTCTCAAAATATGATAAAAACAGATTGGCAAGTGAGGGAGCCCAAACATTCATACCGGTAGTACTTTAACCCATGAAAAGAACATGAAATGAGAACATAAAACATGAGTCTTGGGCCGGGCGCGGTGGCTCACGCCTGTAATCCCAGCACTCTGGGAGGCCTAGACGGGTGGGTCACGAGGTCAGGAGATCAAGACCATCCTGGTTAACACCGTGAAACCCCGTCTGTACTAAAAAATGTAAAAAAATTAGCCGGCCATGGTGACCGGTGCCTGTAGTCCCAGCTACTCCAGAGGCTGAGGTAGGAGAATGGCGTGAACGTGGGAGGCGGGGCTTGCACTAAGCAGAGTTGACGCCACTGCATGACAGCCTGGGAGACAAGCGAGACTCCGTCCTCCCCCCACAAAAAACAAACAAACAAACAAACAAACAAAAAACATGAGTCTTAGGACTGTTATCTTTGGAGTGAAGACATTTGAAATAGACTAGGAGAAAAAGCCAAGCTAGTTATGCAAGTTAAGGATTGCTGGAGAGGGTAGAAATAATGTATGGAATTCACCAAGTTAATGCAAAAAAAGGGAAAAAGGGTTTCAGGGAGGAGTTTGTAAACAGCATAATCCAAGTCAATGAAAGTAAGATGGGTCCAAAATCATTGCACTTAGAAGTTTTGTAGTTATACAGTTGGTGGCCATTTCCAGGGCAATTTCAGTAGATTGAGACGGTCAGAAGAAGCCAAATCACTGTAGCTTGAAGACTATATTGGAGATAAGGAATTAGAAGAAATGAGGGGTTTTTTTGTTTGTTTTTTTAAGGAATGTCATTTTGATCCGTGCCACAGGAAAAGGGTCAATTCGTGGAGTCTAATTTTAAGAATTATATTTTAATTTCAGTATATTCAACTTTGAGGTCAATTAGTTTTACTCTCTTTTGTGAGGTGTGGGAGACTCCAACTCCTTAGGAGGGGGAAAAATGGTAGCTTGGAAGTAGAGATAAGGGTTTTAGTTTTTGATTTGCCGTTAATAATCCATTTAATCGAACTAGAAAATGACTGCTAAAGTCACCAAGTCTAAATTTTGTATTTCCATTTATTCCTCATCTTTCCTTTTTTAACAGTGAATCAGTTGAGATGAGAACCACTTCACAGGTAGAGCAGGGATAATACTTTATTTGATCCAATGAGCCATCTGCTTTAATTATGTCATTTCTTAAAAGTAAGGCTGCTTTCTCCAGAACTGCAACTTAGTTTTTGGCAGAAAGTATAAAGACAGACAAAAATCACTCTGTCTCTCATCAGCAATATATTTAAATGCTGCTAAATGAAAATCTGAATTCAACAGATGCTTTCAGGTAGACTGTAGAAATTAAAACTCTGCTTTATTTTCCCTATTTGATCATGCGCTTGTTTAACTTCTTCAGTAACTTTTTCTATGTTGGTGCTACTGCCTAGGCTGCTATTGATTTTAAGCTCAGTTTAAATGATATTTTGGTAACCCTTGATTTCCAGGCACTATGTGCCTGAAAACATGGATGATGTTCCCTAGATAGTTATTCAATCAATCAATGAATTATTTTATTAATAATTTTTTTTAGACTATAAGAGATTAGTACTAAACTAGTTAAAATTGTCCATTTTTATGAACAAGTTTTTCATGGCCAACAGGTATTTTGGAAACACCTATGCTCTAACATGGTAGGAATATTATATAAGGTCATTTGGGTTCATAATAAAACTCACTCAGTGTCTATGTAGGCCTTTTCTTCGAAGTATTATTTTTTAAATGTCATGAATACATTGAATTTCAGCAGCTTCTGGCTTTTTTTGGTGGAGTCAATGTAAACATTATACTATATAAGACATAAAAACTTAGCTATAGCTATATGTTTTGGAGTCTAGACTGAAAAATATTCCTTAGAAGTTTAATAGACTTTTTCAGTTTTTGGACTATAATTCATTTGTAGAAAATTGAAATTGAATTGTTTCACTATAACTCCCAAGTGGAAAATCATTTCAGGAGTTCTATGAATAGGTACATTTGCACAATCTGATTGGCTACCCTAAAGGCAGAACCAATTATATTATGCTAATGTGCATATTATGCTCAGAAATCTGAATTTACCATTCTAGTACATCAATGTATATTGTCTTTTTAAAGAGGTAAGCTTATAGCTGTCAAGTTCTGCATAAAGAGAGGTTTTAAAGATTTGTAATTGTCAGCTTTAGGGAGCTTGAAGCGTTCTTACATTTCATAATAATGACTGAATCTTTCCTTTCACAGTAAATACAAAGCTGACTGCAGTGATAACCTTGATTAAGTATTACATGGCTGTGGAAACATTCTGGAAAAGGGTTTTTGTATCTTTATATGAAGTTCATAACAACCAGAGGAAAATTATTTGGAAATTTTCTCATTAAGAGCTTAGCAGAAAAGCATTTTGTTTGCATTGCCTAATAAAATGAAAATAAACGAGTGGATACATAATTTTTCTAGGGCATGTAGTTTATGGTCTAAAAGGTTGTGGTGCTTTTGTGATGCCATTTATCAAGGATTTTTATTTGATTTATTTTATTTTATAGCTCACCAGATAGTTTAATATGAATAATTTTCTTTAAAATTGAGTAAACAACAATAAATGCTGTTAATGATCCTATCTTATATAGGCGCCTTATAAACCCTAGGATGCTCTAAACATCTCTTGCTTAAATGAAAAAAAAAAAATGAAAGCATATGTATGACAGACTTTTCAATTTTAATTTTAGATGGAGAAACAAATAAATTATTTGTTGGAAAAACTTTAATACATAGATTTTTTCTCAAATAATTTCTGATATGTTAATCAGTGATAAATCAGGTAGCCAGATGGCTATATGTGAGAAATCACTGTGTAAATCAAACATTCTAATCTAAGTTTGAGCAAAGGTATAGCCTTGAGTTAAAGAAAATTAATACATTTTATATTAGAGCTAAGTTATAAATGGTGATTTTCTTTGGAAATATGATAGCTTATATAATGCTTCTAAAGATTATTCTTAATATAATGATGATAAGAGATAATACACTCCAGTTGTAAGCTATCAAATGGGTCACCGTGCCTCTGTCTATAACTGTGATTATTCTTTTGTTTAAACAGTACAGTGTGTCAAGGCAGGAGAGCACAGCATAATTTGATAGGAGAATATAATAAAATATAATGACATTTACGAGTCCCTCATACTCCTACTATGTTATTTTGTTAGTTCGTTAAACAGTTTTCTCTTTCACTTTAATGTTCATTGATCCCCAGTGTATGTGAAAGCCTTTCCATAGCTCAACTCTTTAATTTGTTATTTCAATAATTATTGTTCTTGTGTTATTTGTTAAGTTTTTTTTTTTTTTCATTAAAATGTTTTAAACATGGATTGTAATCTATTATGGAAGAATTATATTAACTTTAAAAATCCCTTGCTTTAATTTACAAGATATTTTCTAATCTCATTAAGGGGGATTTAGCAGCATAACTCTCATTTACACAAAAACAGGCTGGTTGGGCTCTCTATGTGGGAAAATTTGCATCTGCATTTTAAAGCACTAAGCCTTTTTAATATTCCCCTGATAAATCAGCTTTTAGGATTCATCCAGCAAATAGGTGTGGGGAGAAACTGTAAACACTTAGCTAAGTGGTTACAGATACATGAGCAATTAAAAATGAGGTAATTTTATTTGTGTAAAGGGTTTGGGCTTAATTTGAATCAAAGAACTGTGGAAGGCTGTGCTCAGGGTACAATACCACCACCGTCACCACCACCACAACAATGAAAACACAATCACTTCCTCAAGGGCAAAAACGGGAAAGTAGTTAGGAGTTATGTCTGCTGTCTTTAACAACTTCTGCCACAAAAATGACAATGAGGAGAACACTGGAGTACAGTGAATTGAGGAAACAAAATACAATTTAATGAGATGAGTTGGATACATGCAGATTTTATTCATACTTTATCAGGTGTTTGTATTCTTTCATGGCATTTCAGTTCACTGAAATGCAGTGATTTGTAGAAATGAAATAATATTTAATGAGTGGAGAAGGATATGTGATATTTTATTCTTACTACTTTGGTTGTTTCTTTTGCTAGATATTATGGGTCCTTGTCACCTTTTAAAAATTACAAAAAAAATATAGGATTTTATATACAGGAACGTTGCTAAACAGTTATTGAATTTAATTATGAATTTGTAGATTCTTTTGGTGCCTACATGTAGATAATCATATTGTCTGTGAATAATGGCAACTTGGATACTTACAAGTCTATAGAGTTCTAATTTATTTTTCTTGTCAGATTGTACTAGCTAAAATTCTTGTAAACTTTTAAAATAAGTGATGGTAGCAAATACTCGGTCATGTTCCAAAGAAAATGCATTTAGTTTTTACTATTGACAATATCTATTGTAGTCTCTTAGTTTATGTCCTTAATGTATAATTTATACATACATGTATGATATGTGTGTGTATATGTGTATTATATATATATGTTTATTGATTTACTATGCTTTTTATAAATAGATATAAATTTTATTGGATGTGTTTTCTGCATCCATTGAGATGATTATATACTTATTACTTAATCCATTACTAAAGTACCATATCACTTAATAGGCACAATGTGTTTAAATGGTATTATTATCTTTATAAACTTCTGGATTCATTGCTTTAGGATATTTATATATGCATATTCATATATATTATATTTATAATATATATTCATAGGTATAATATTCATAATATATATTCATGTATATATTCATATATATATATATGAGAAAATTGTTTTTAATTTTATATTGCCATAGCTTCCTGGTCTGGTTTTGATATCCAACTTAGAATTCTCCTAAAAAATCAGTACAGAATCTTTCTCTTATTTCTATTATTTGAAAAACTTTTAACTTCGGATTATCAGCTCCCCAGATGACTTATAGAATTTGCCTGTCAAAACCAGACATGTTGTTTTTTAAAGCATGACGTTTTACTAATTATTTCATTTATTTAGTAGTTACATAAAAATTTTCAATGTTCTCCTTCCACTTTTTGAATAGTTGTTGAGTAACTTTTTCTGACATTGAGCATTTTGCCTAGGTCCTAAAATATATTGTTACAAAGTTTTCAAAATATCATTTTGCTTTTCTTTTAATTTCTATCACATCTCTAATTATGTTTCTTTTTTCATTCACAATATGGTTTTTATGTCTTATCTCCCGTTTATTAACTTTGCCAACTATTTGTTAATATTAATTTTCTTGAGGTTTGGAATGTTATGATCCTCTGTTATACCAGAATTTCAAATACATTAATTTCTGCTTTTCAAATTTACTCATTTTACATCCTTTGCATTTATTCTTTTGTCATTTTAACTTATAAACTTGGATGCTTAGTGCATGAATATTCAGTCTGTTATGATATAATATGATTATAATTTTTTCCTAAGTTGCATATATACAGTCTTCAAACTTTGATAGGGGAGTATATCTAATTGCCATTAGTGTTCAGTTCTTTTTTCTCTTAACCATTGTGATTTCTTTTTTGTCCCACATGTTATTTAGATGTTATTAAATTTCCAAGCAATTTAGATTTTCAAAATGTAATATTTTATTTTTGATTTCAAATGCATTTATAGTCAGAATGTGGTCATTATTAAATTTGTCAGGACTTTTAGTATGTGTTAGGTTTTTGTAAATGTTTCAGTGATTCTTGGAAAAATGTGCTATTTCCAACTATCCATAACACAGCTCATTTATGACCATTGAGTTAATCTCGTTAATAACCTACCTTGTTTACATACTGCTTTCCTGACATTTTTTCTTTAAATATGCTTAATCTAACAATTACCAAAAGTGTTGTGTTGATATCTTCCACTATAATTATATATTTGTATGTTAGTATAATAGCTACATCATTTAAATATATTGAAGCTGTATAAAAGTCCCTCCAAAATTAAGCATTTTATATCTTTTCTGCAGAATTGAATCTTAAATGAATATCTAGTGCTTGTCTCTACTTTTTTCTACTGTTTTGGTGGTGGTGGTTGTCGTCGTCGTCTGTTTTGGTATTTTACCTGGTAATTTACCTTGTTATTTCTACGTCAGATGGATTTTTTTTAGAATTTGCCTGACACCTCTTTTTCTGCTGTTTGACTTTTAACTTCCAGTGTTCGTTCGTATGTTTCAGGTTTTTTTTCTTGTAAATCGCATAAGGCTGATCTGCGTTTTGCTTTATCTAGTCTTGACAATTTTTGTTTGGTCTCTTTATAAGACGCAACCTAGTAAGCATCCCCACTACTCCTTTTTCAGGGAAAATACTTTTTCCTGATTTCCTTACCAAAAGTGCTACTTTTTAGAATCCTGACGTTATGGAAGATAAGTTTTTCAATCTTTCCCCTTTCCTGGGTCCCAGATTGTGTCTGTTGCCTTCAAGATCAGCTTGAGGATTCAAACTAGTGTGCTCCAGATAAGCAAGTGTTCAGGATTTATGTCTCGCGCTTCAGGCATTCTTGTAATTTTGGCTCCTGAGGATTTCGTTACCCTTAATTTCCTGCTGGCTAACCCATATATCGAATATTTTTAGGTGATCTATATTGGAACTATCTTTCTCAAAATCAATGATGCTTTATTACCAGAAGCCAAAGGGAATAATAATAAAGCATGCAGTGTTTAAATCTTAGACTCAGAAGTAATTTTAGAAATAATCCACCCACCTTTTAATTTACGTAGGCCCTCAGTTTCCTCATCTGAAAAACAGGAATTCTAAAATCTGCTTTGCAACGTTAGTTTTTTCATTATAACTAGAATATGTGAAGCCCTTGGCTCATACTTAGCCACATAGGCGCTCCATAAATGTAAATTAATAGTCATAAAGTTTTATTTTTATTGAGTATTTAAGTGAAGAATGCCTTTAAAAAGGAAGTACAGGTAATGAAACAAACTGTTAATGACACTGGGAATGATTTTAGGTTAAAATGTATAGTTTCAAATTTACAGTGATGCATTGAACAAAATGAAGAAATGTGATATTGTATGGCAAATTAGGCACAGTAATGAAGCTCAACTACTATTCAGCTTTTATAAAAAGAGAAGTGGCAACTTTAAAATTAAGACAAAGCCAATTTTGAAATGCTTTTACTGTCTCAAAGTTTCTACTTGGTTGAAATTAATGCATCGATCTGATCAGGGTTCATTCCTGTCTTGAGTGGTACTTTCATTCTTTAGTTCTTCATAGCTTTTATTACCCTTAAAGAATCTTCAGGTTCATACTGATGAAACTAGGCATATGGTACAGCTGCATTATAATACAGTATTGTCTTCTGTTTTTTTCTGTCACTATTTTTCTAGTGTAAACTAAGAAAAGACTCTTTAGACTTCAGAGCATTTTATAGTTGTGCATGTGATTATGCAAATATGCTTGTGTGCTGTGTCCATATGATTAACACTATATATACATGTGAACGAGAAAGAGAACTCTGAATAGACTACTTTACCATACTATTTTAAGTCAGTAAGATCTATCTTCTGTCTCTTCAGTTAGATAAAAATACATAAGCGTGTAACTCCTATTTATGAGCAAGGACCGCCATTCACTCCATTGCTTAAGCTTAATAACCCTAGAATCATCCTTGACTTCTCCGCTTGTTCCTTACATCGTGTCCAGCCGGTGAAGGCATATTCTCCTCTCTAACACCAAAATACATATCGAATCATACGTCTTGATTTCCAGTGTGGCCATCCCCGCAAAGCCCTCATATTCCCTCACATTTCTTGGTAGGTCTTGCTGCTTTCACTCTTGCTCTTCCATAGCATATTCTCTGAAGAGCAGCGCAAGGAATGTATTTGAAACCTATGCTAGATCATGTTGCCTTATGCCAACACTTCCCCAATATCCTCCTATCACACTTCAATAAAAGCGCAGAATCCTTGCAGTGGCCTCTGACTATTCAACTGAAAAAAATCCTCCTTCTCCTCCCCTCCTGCCCTCAGCTCACTGCAGCCATACTGGCCCTGTGGCTGCTGCTGGAATCCTTGCCCCTAGAATATGCACTTCTTTCTTTCAGCTCCTGCCAATTTCTTTTCCCTAGGCTTGCTTCATTTTACTTTGTGGCACTGATTACATGACATTATATTCCATAATTTTATGTCTGTTTGTTCAGTTTGGATGTTTTCTACCCTAGTGTCCCAGCAGAATTACCTGAGAAGTTATTAAAAATTATGCACATTAGAATCACCTAAGACATTATAAAACATATATAATATGTATGTTCCAAGACGCTGTTTTTGTATATATTTTTCAAAAAATTCAGTGACAATCTCTAGGTACAGTAGGGATAGGGGAATCCTAGTCACTGGTAGTTCTTAAAAGATCTTTAGTCAGAGTTAAAAATCCCTGAAAAGCAATATTTGTTTTGTTTCTTTCTCCACTCAATAGGCTATAAGTTTATTAAAAGCCAGGGCATTATCTATTTTGTTCACTGCAGTATTTCTAGTCCTTAGGAAAATATCAGACTCATAGTAGACTTTCAATAAATATACATTCATAACTTTTAAAATTCCTTAGTCTTTCTCTTATAGAATATATAAACAAATATGAACCACTGATATTGACCATATGTAATTCTGTAAACCCTGTACCTCTAATTCATTCATCAACCTGTTCACTCATTTAAAAAATATTTATTCAGTGCCTTCAATGAGCCAGATAAAATTCTAGACTCTTGGAAATCAAGATGGAAATAAATACATAAATATCTGCCCTCATGGAGCTTATATTCTAATAATCCTGGTGGTAAATTTCTGTAGATGATTGTAATTTTGGAAATTAGAAAATATAAGTTCTTTAAATAATTTTGTATTGTATGGTATATTATCATCAAGAATAGCCCCTTATTGAGACCAGTCTTAAAATTATTTTAAAGAATGCTTCTCCTTTAATTCAATTTAACTGAAGCTGTTATTTTTATGCTGATGTATAAAACAACTTTTCAAAGTAATTTCAGAAGGTTTTTTTTTTCTTAAACTATGACTAATTAAAAGAAAACCAATTTTCTGCAAAAAATAATAATAATAATAATTGGATTGTAACAGATTTACAAGAAAGACCAACTACATCTGTCTTAACAAAAGCTCTGATTCTGCAGTATAATGCCAGCTGGAGTGACAGCTTTGGGATATCCCGGGCAGTCATGTTCGATCATTTAAAGGTTCATTTGATTTTTGTACAAACACTCATTTATTTTTTTTTTTTATCGTTTCACTCAACAAATATCTGTGGGTGCAATAAATTACCAGATATTTTGCCAAGTCCTAAGGTTAGAATACTTGTTCTCTGCTATTAAGTTTACTTTATGATAGAGGCCTAATTTTGTAAAGAAATAATGTCAAATATGTCAAAAGTAATATAAGACAACTACTGCAAAGAAGCGTATAATATTGAAGCTAGCTCCTACTCTTAAACTGCCAGAATTTCTCCTTCTTTTGACATGCTGTAGCATTCATCTTGTTTTTTTTTTTTGTCAACTGACACCGTTTACCTTTATTCTGGTTACTTGTCTACTCATGTTATATAGTCCTTTAAGCTCCCTTTGGTTTTCATACACACACATATATAAATACATATGTATATATATGTGCGTGTATATTCTTTGTATATTCTTATTTGTATATGTATGCACGTTACATTGCCTACCACATTCACTCCAATACATATATTTTATCAAATTATACAGTAAGAATTAAAATGAGTGTAAAGGTTATAGTCATTCTTACAAATATCTAAAACCAAATGCAATAAATCCAAATGTATAACATCACACTCAAAGGTTGTCAAAGAAGCTAAATAAATTCAAATGAGTAACGCTGGTTATAATTCAAGTATAATATAAAATGATGCAGAAATTGTAATTAACTAGATTCAACACTGAAATCTCTAGAAAGGTCAAAGTGTCTATAGCAAGTAGTGACTGCTCATTCCATTTGGTAAACCCTGCAACTTCTCTCTGAGATAAGAGCAGCACAGAGGTTTTTAGAGTGAACCCAAACACCTCAGCTTTTGGAATGTAGGCTTTCTTTTTTTTTTTTTTTTTTTTTTGAGACGGAGTCTCGCTCTGTCGCCCAGGCTGGAGTGCAGTGGCCGGATCTCAGCTCACTGCAAGCTCCGCCTCCCGGGTTTACGCCATTCTCCTGCCTCAGCCTCCCCAGTAGCTGAGACTACAGGCGCCCGCCACTACGCCCGGCTAGTTTTTTGTATTTTTTTAGTAGAGACGGGGGTTTCACCGTGTTAGCCAGGATGGTCTCGATCTCCTGACCTAGTGATCCGCCCGTCTCGGCCTCCCACAGTGCTGGGATTACAGGCTTGAGCCACCGCGCCCGGCCGCAATGTAGGCTTTCACAAGTTGCTGTGCATCTTTTAGTCTTACAAGTTAGTGTTTTTCCAATACATGAAAGCAATATCTCAGCATTTAAGGGTCAAACACCTTCAGTTCAGCCTGGTTACCTTCATCATGCAAGTATTTAGGGGAAATTCCAGGAACTTTAAAAACTTTCTCATCTATTTCCCATCTTTACAACTCTTGGGTGGTTGTCTGGTCCTTTTAATTTTGGGAGGCAGATGAGTGTAGGAGCTAGAGTGTGGATTCCAAAGGCACGCAGGACTCAATTTGAAACCTGGTTCTCCCACTCACAATTGTACCACCTTGAAAGAGTTAACATCACTAATCCTTCGTTTCTCTGTCTGTGAAATAGGGACACACTCTGTATCTTACATGGCTTTTTTAATGATTACATTAGAAATTCCTTGTAAAGGATGATAGATTTAAAACTGCCAGTTTCCTCTTACACTTTTTTTTGTTTGTTTGTTTTTAACACATTTCATCAATTATTTTGTATTTAATCTCCTGTTCTCTTTTGGTCAGTTTAGGTTATTGCTTCTCTAAATTGTGATTCAAACCTATCAGTGATTGAACAAAAAAAAAAAAAATTAAGTTTAAAAGGGCATTTAAATGCAAAAATGTGAGACTGACATGATCTCAGAATGAAGGACAATTTCTTATATTGAGAAAATTAACTTAAAATAGAAGTCACTACACTATGTTTGCTCTTCTCATTTCTCTTTGGATCATACAAAATGTTAGCCTAGATTTGCATTCATGTTTAGGACTGACTAGGTATCTTTAGGGGCTTGTTTTTATTCTGATATTCTTTGAGATTATTTGGGTAATGAACTTAAGAGCTACTAGTGTTGGGGTGGCCAGACCCAAAACCAGGCCGTGAGGGGTTTTAGACCCTGGACCCAAGACATGTTCCAAGACTCTTCTACATTATGTCAGACATGCAAGCCCTGCCTCAGCTTTTTCCAACAACTAGCAAAATACCTGCATTTATTTATTTATTTATTTATTTATTTTGAGACAGGGTCTCACTTTGTTGCTCATGCTGGAGTTCAGTGGTGAAAACACAGCTCAGTACAGCCTCGACCTCCTGGGCTCAAGCAATCCTCCTGCCTTGGCCTCCCAAATTGCTGGGATTATAGGCCTTAGCCATGGTGCCTGGCCTTGAAAAATAATAATGGTCATTTTATTTATGTTAAAAAGCTAAAGAGGAAAGTTGTATATAACTTGTAGATTTACTTGTAGTCTCCACAATAATTTTAGTTGAATAGCCTGGTTATGGATACGCAGGCCTAAAGAGGATGCATTTTTGTGGCCACAAAATTGTGTACATATGATTTGTTTTAGAAGAAGAAATGCCACGCTAATACTTTAAACTTTTTAAAAAAGACAAAGCTGAATAACCAATTTCATTTATGCTTATAAAAATATCACACCAGCAATAAGGCCTCTCATTCAGTATGTTCTTTCTAAGAAATATGCTTATATGACAAATTCAGGGATACTTTTTCTTAACATATTAAATTACATATTTTTGAAAATTGTATTTTCTAATTTAACTCATATTAGTATGACTCTCAAAAGAATTTTTTCTGAATATCAGCAATAATTGGAAGAAATAATGTGTTAGCCATAGTATTATATTGAACACAGTCTTATTTACTTAAGTTACCCAAAATAATTGATCCTTAGAAAAAACTCTGTAATACAATTTTAATGACAACCAAATGCCTGAACTTTCGTGCATTACTGTATGAAAGAATACTTTCTTGTGACATATTTCAGAGACCTCTTAATTGTCACATTTATCCTCAACTAAGATTTGATAATAATTGTTACACTGAAGACCATCTTTGTTGTTTATGAATAAATAAATAGCGGGTATTTCTGGTTTAATGAGGAGATCTTAGTTAAATGAAGAACCACCTTTAAAAACCCAATGTCCACATTGGTTTAATGAGAATATATGTTAATATTGCCTTATAGACTTGAAATAATTATTTGAATATGTTATATATCACAATCTTGGTATATGAATATAATATTATTTTATGGAAATTCATTTTTAAAGGTTTAGTGCATATTTAAATAACTTTTACATATTATACTAGGTACATGAATATTGGTTGAGTAATATAACTTAGAAAACCATTCAAAAACCTGAATTATAAAGTGAAGTTAGTAGTAAAAATAATAATAAAATAACCAGGGAATTTTATATTAAGTATCTAAGAAAGCATTTTTCAAGTGAGTTAAAAACAAATTATTTGTACATGTTATCACTTAATGTCTAAAAATACAGCTGTTGAATTCAACAGTCCTAGATTCAATATCACTTATCACTTATGTGACTTCAGGCAGTTCCTTATATAAGCTGAGAATTTCTCAAATGAGAAAAGGTACAATCATTTCTAAATAACAAGATTATTAATCAAGATAATGTTTGTACTGCAATATCCTAGGCAAAGAATAAGCACTCAATAAACAATACTAGGTAATAATGTTAATAAGTATAACTTTAAAACAGGAGAACTTATATGATAAAAAATTTTTGGAAATCTGCATACAAAAAAAGTTGAACAGCTTTTTTTTCTTTAACCTTCCCCAGAGCTTTTTAAACACTAATGTGCATCGTGAATCTTTTGAAATTCTACAATTTCTAGATTAATTAACCAAGTCTTCCCCATCCTCTTTCTCCCCCACCCCCCCAACCCCCCACAGAGCATCTCTTGGGACTTGTATTCTTCCTACACACTTTCTTAAATGATTTCTTAGGTAAACACCTACCTATTAATCATAACGCATGCAGAATTTATATTGCTTAGGTTTTCAACTTTTTTTAAATTAAGTACTAAACATCAAATGTCAGAGTAGCGAATGTTTAAAAAACTTTGTTCATGGACATGACAATCAGCTAGCTAACCAGAATAAAGTTTTCTAACTACATCAAAATTGATATTTCCATTCTAGAAGTGCTCATAAGCATCAGAGCATAATATTCAGTTAATACTTTCCAATATTAGTAATTACTTGTTAATAATGGAGGTTTATTTATTTACAGTTGATTTATATTACAAATTATAGTGCTTATGCTCATAATTCTATTTAGATTTTAATTGTGTATAAGCTTGTAATAAAAGAATTATACAAACTGAGAAGTGGCAAGGTGGCTATGAAGAAAACCAGAATATTTTACCCCCTAATATTAGTGTTTGAAGTCAGAAGCAACCTCAAGGTCTCTCTGATCTCCTCTCCCCGAACCCTTGGTGGCTCCGAGAGCACTGGATGAGACTGTTCTCCAAGGTTCCCTTATCTACCTAGAAACCAGAAACCCAAGGAAGAACACAAATGTCGTTGCTTTCCGTCCCTGAAATGTCATTATCTATCACAGAACAGAAGAGTGAGGAATGTAACCACATCTGGATGGATTTTTTACCACAAAATAATGCTGCCTCTGGGGCTCATTCAAATTCCAAAGAGAATTATTTACAAGTTAATTTTTGTCTCTGGGGTCCATTCATTCTCCCTTATTATCATTTATTGCCCCTAGAAAGAATTGTCTACATTCCCCATCTCCTCCCTCCCCCGAAGGGTTTATAAGGTTCTATACATTAGATAATGATTCTCCTGTTATTTCATTATGCTATGCATATTAAAATAAATGTTATATGACTTATCTCCTATTAATCTACTTTTTTTTTTTCCAGTTGTTTTTTCAGCAAACCTTCAGAGGCTAAAGGGAAAGTTTTTTCTTTGCCCCTACAACTATTATCTTGCTCTACAAAATAAATAAATAAATAAAAATTATGTATATATACATTACTAATGTTAACAAAATATCAATGAGATCTGTGGAGGCAAAAGGAGAACTTTATTTTTTGGAAAAAGATATCTGCAGATTGGGGACGCACAGTCTTTAGCACAAGTGAAAATGTGCTCTCTGAAGAACAAAAAGAGGGTCTGGCTTAATCAGGGGAAGTTCTTGCCCAGGTTCTTAATCAGGTTCATTTATGCTTATAAAAAATCCGAACTTTTTCTGTTCTCATTGCTCCAAACAGTCAGGCCTTGATTGGATGATGTCCAAGCTCCAAACCAAAGTCTCTGTCAGATTTTTCTTTCAAATGGCTGGTAGTGGGTATAGGGAAGATCCAGCCACAATTCACTTTGGTGCCAACAATAGAAACTGATTTGGCTCGACTGTGGAAAGGGAGGTCCTGTAACACTTTTACAATATCTTTCTGAGAACACAGAGTGTGTTACCCCTGCCTCACCCAGCTATGGCTGCCTGGGTTTGCTTTAACCTTGAGCCCTTTAGTTAGCCATGGGGGAGTCAATTTTGTCTATTGGTCTGGGACATGCTTCGACACTAACATATTCATTATAAAAGCAGACTGTTGACACAGATCATTAGATATTGTGTATAAGCTTGAAATTTAAGCCTTGGAATCTCAAATACTGTCTTCACCTTGTGTTATATTTATTCTAACACACTAATTTAATATATCAATCATTTCATATACTTATTCTAATTGTTCTGCCTGTCCACAGTTTTGGAAAATACACCTTCCACATTATACAAGAGGAATCCATACAAAGCTAACTTCCCTTTGTCTTTGGTGTAACTCCTGGCTCTTTAACAAAATGTAAGACTCTTCACGGCCTTGCAAATGGCCACTCTCCATCTACACCTTCAAAGCTTCCATGTACTTCATCACCTAATGCTCTGTCATCGCTTAGGTTTTTATAGATCCCTGCACACTTTAGGTTATTTTATTTGTTTGCCTTTGTGCTTTTGTGTAGTGTTCTTATAGGCAGCTACTCCAACTCGTTGTTTAAGATTCTGCTTAGACATCACCTGTTCTAGAAGCCTTCTTTAACCACTGAATCACAAGCTGGACTTAGTGTCATTCACCTATGTTCCCTTTTAGCACTATTACTTCTGTTACTTGAAGTGAACATGCTGTATTCTAATAATCTGTTTGAGTGCCTTTTTGTTCCCAAAAATGTCAGCTTTTTGAGGGCAAATATTGTGGCCCATTAATTCCTGGCATCCCTTTGGTGTCTTGCTTGATCTATGGCGATTACTTGTGATTGACCTAAGTGTTGGAAATATTTCCATTAGGTGGTTTAACCTTAAGAATCTTTGAACCCTCCAAGTTTCCCTTGTAATATCTAAGAGTGTTTGATCTGCTAAGTCAGTATTTCTATGTGAATGCTATTATATAACATTGAGAGATTGTCCTTTCAAATCCTAACCTTCCCTTTCCCAAAGATATTAGCTCACCCACTGATTTTCTGAATTATTCTAATACCAACTGCAACTTATTCAGTCCCTTGCTGGTAATGAACTTCTCAGACATGCTGAGCCCACTAATATCTTTTGAATTCTTATGTTCTCTCTAAGCCCCCTTTCTGGGTAGAGTCTCAGAATGTTCATCAGCCCCCACAGTGATCAAATTGATATTCATTGACATGACAAAAATCATGCAGAGGGTACTATATTAGATAATTAAGAAAAAAACAGGAAGTTGAAAGGAATAGTTTTTAATATGCACTAAATTTTTATCCTGTTACTTTATTCCTTAATCTGAGTCAGTTATACTTATGGCATCACCTTTCCATTTCCCATTGTTAATTGTGCTAAAATTCTATTTCTAGAGTCTCTTTATAACAAGGGATCTCAGGTTGAAGATATCAGTGAAGACTAGGGCACATGTTGTCATGAATTGTCCTGTGTATTTGAATTATCTTTAAATATCTAACTATGGAAATGATGACGTCTTGTGCTTAAAGAAGTCACTTCCATCCACCCAGTCATATTCCAGGCTTCTACCAGCAAACAAATGCTCATATCTTCCTACGCTTGTGCAGTGTGCCCCATCAGATTTGTAGACAAAGTCAAGTTTCCCTTGAGTTGCACACAATTCTGCATTCAGGAGTAATTTTTTTTTTTCTTTCTACAGTCCTGGAGGGGGTGGGAGAGTGGAGAAAGGGGCTGGGGGGAGGGGGAGGAATATAAATACCCAGGAGAGAATATTGCAATGCTTTAGTTGAGCCTGGCAGGTATGAAGAGTTGTATACTGCACATAAGGCAGAAATTTCATTTTTATCCATTTTTGTCACATTTTCTTTACTGAACAGAAGGAGGAAAAAGAGAGAGTATGACTTTGTACTAATTAGAAAAATAAAGATAAAAATAGACATTTTGAAATTGGACATTTTATGGGCACCATTTGTTCTCTCTTTCCTTTCTGTTTTTATCCAGCACTGCTTTTCTTCTGGTTTCTTCCCCTCCCTCACTTCATTTTATCAGCTGTCTTGAGCTGCCTCTGACCTATCTCACAGTCATGAGATGTGGCAACCACAGGTGTCAGCAGCTCTTCACAGCTGGTAAAGTCATGCTTTCACTTGATTTCCCCCCCATTAAAAAGAAAAAACAAACAAACAAACAAACAAACACCTGTTTTGACTCTTGTCCCTTCCTTTTCTCCAATAGCAAATTAAATTGACAAGCTGGCAGGACAGTGGCAGAGGGGCCTTAGTTTTCAGTCAAATTATTTTTAAATCTCCTTTTTACCAGTGGTTTCTCTTCCTGTCATTTCCTCTATGTATGTTTTTGACAGCTGGGATTATTTTTATTCCACATTCCAGTCTCTGCTTTGTAATAGCTACATTTTTTTGTTGTTGTTGTTGTTTTTTGTTTTTTTTTCCACCTCCCAGATTTAACTAGCAGTAGGATGACTATGTCTGACCCCTGTATTTAGCTATTTCCCCATAGTTACAAATATCTACATTGGATTTCATTTATTCTCTAGGAACATAAATTTCCATAACATGCCAATGCTGCCAGATGTTGGGGCCAAAGATATGAATAGCACATGGCTCCTGTATATTGAATAGATCAGTGTATAATACCCAGCTAGACACAAAACAGTTGACTATGGAGAGATGCCAAGAGACAAAACTGTAAATCGTGAATGGATAATCCTTTAGGTTCCATATAAACTGTCACATAATATGTCCTGCCCTAAGACTTAGGATGTTCCTTGTACGTTTCCAGATGATAGTAGGTTGGGTCTTTGAAGACTGCTTTGTACAAAGAGTTGTTTTTTTTTTTTAATCTTAAGATTGTGCTTTTTATAAATATATTTTTTAAAAAACTTCATTTAAAAGGAGAAAGATTTTAAAAAGAAGGAAGAAAAACACAAGTTGGGGGAACTGATGCTAATTTTGGATTTAAATGAAATCAAAATTAGAATATTGCGTAAGAATCCATATGTTAACCTTCACAGAGATGGGGAGAACTTAGAAGAGGAACTGTCCCTGAAGCGTGGAGAGAAAAGGGATGGCTTGATGAATCCCACTTGCTGTAGTTGACAATAAAGGAACCATACGTTTGAGCTCCAATTATTTCTGTTATGGAAGATAAAGAAAATGATTTAGCAACAAAATATTAAATTTGTGGATCATCTGCTACATGAGTGATATCATATAAAATATTTTGACAAACATATTATTTTATCCATATTAGCATTCTGTAATGGTAGTATAAGCACCATTACATATTAGTAGCCATTACATATTAGATCATAATATGTAATATGAGATATGAACACTCCCCCTTCTTTCTTTCCTTTTTTTTTTTCTTGACTGATGAGAGGTGGTGGTTAGGTAAGTTTAATAGTTAATACTGGTATGGACTAGAACCAGATTTTAATGGAAGCTTTTTGACTTCACTCTTCCCACTAAAGTAATTTCTGAAGGAGTTTTCAAAAATATCAGTGGTATAATCTAGGAGTATGCAATTAACACACTATGGGTCATTCTAATGAAAGTGTTCTAAAAGTGAAATACTGCCCTTATATTTTGACTTATCTTTTGTATTATCATCAGTCACCTGTTATTCAGGACAAGTGACAAGTTACATTAAGCACTGCGTTAATTATGGGACTATTTAAGGTGTTGTACCAAGATAATTTCATAAGCCAAGGCTAAACTTTCAGTGAGTTTACAATCACAGGTGGTTATAGAAGTTCAGAATAATAATATTTAAAATTTATGAGCAATTAAGTGTGTCAGGCCCTATAGCAAGCTCTTTACATAGACTATCTCATTTAATTCTTAAAACAGCCCACCAGACAGGTACTGTTTCTATTGCTGTTTGCAGATGAGAAATTTGAGCTTCATGTAAACAACTTGTCCTGTATTATTGAATGATGTATAGTCACTTAGAATGTAGGGTCAGAAAAATGTAATGATGTGTACTAGTAAGGTCACAAAGAGAAAAAAAGTACATTTTATTAGATAGAAAAACCTTTCTTTTTAATGATGGAGAGAGCAGCACCATGGGAGTTAGATGTCTGGAGTAGAGCTGCTAGAAGGAAAATTCTAACCCTCTTTGATTAATCTATTTATTAACTATGTGACCTTGGGCACATGATGACTGCTATACTCAATTTCCTATTCTCTAAAATGTGCAAAGTAATAATTGACACCCATTAAAAACACCAACGAACATGTGTATCCACATCATCATATCCTCATATATCCAAAAGTGGTATTTCTTCTTGTTAATTAAAATTGCAAGGAGAAAAAAATATTCAAACAAAAAATGTTAATATTTAGACACACAGGATTAATTTTTTAAAATTCAGATTTTGTTATATCTCTTCTAATACTTCTTCATAGTTCAGACTTAGCCCCTCCTTTTTCATATGCCTCATTATTACCCAGACATAAAATGGCTAACTTGACTCAAAAAATGGCTTTCTTTGAGGAGCAAGGAAAATAAAAAGATTTGGGCCCTAGGCAAAGTATTGTATTAATGTACTTAATGAAGAAAGAACAAAAATTATTTGCAAATGACAGAAAATGACCTATATCTTTAGAGTATATTGTGAAGAATTAAATTAGGTTTACTCTAGGCTTCAAACTTCATACTTCTGTAGCATTTGAGCAGAATGAATTATAGTAAATGATTTTTTTTAACTAGTTCACTTTTAAATTTAGGATTTATTTTTAATTCTGGCTTTCTCTTTTCTCCATACTCTTTCCAAAACTTGATTGCTTATATGAATTTTTTAACTGGTGGCCATAAGACAGTGAGTAACGTAGCATAGCAGTGGCGGAGAAAAGTCAGAAATGACCTTCTTCAGGGGCACCCTGGCTTCCCCTGCTGCCAATCAACTGAGCCCACACTGAGTTTGACCCAGAAAATTGGTCAGATTAAAAAAGAAAGCAGAAAATGTCTTCCTTTTTTTTTCCCCCCTTCTTTCAAATATGTATTTTTCAGACCGTGGGCTTAGAAGGAGAAGAAAGTTTTAAAAGAATTGAAGCCTAAATTTCCTCTTGGATGTTAATTTCAAAAAAGAACTTAAACTGGGAGAAAGAAAAAATTAAAAATGAAATGATCAAGCTTATTAATATGCCCAAGGACATTTACTAGTGCAAGTGAATGCTTAGCATGTTTGCTTCTGGGATGAACCCAGGAATTGAAACGACACCTCCTTTTTTGAAAACACTAATTGCTCCAGTGTTAATATGTACTCCACTATTTTATGAAAGGAAGTGATTATTTATTTTAGATGAAAAAGTTTGACTTTTGGAAGGAACGATATTAGACCTTACTAACAGGAAAGAGATGTGTAAAGAAATACAACTTTATTAAAACATACAAAAACAACAACAAAAAAAACACTGTTAATTTTGACCGTGATCTCTCACTTTACACCCTCATCAAAATGTGGTTAACAATATACTTATTCCCACTGTGCTCTGTGAGAAAGGTAAGGATGCTGCAGAGAATATTCAACTCTGAGTCAAAGAGACTTGTTAAGGGTAGTCTAACCTTGTCTTTGCAAGATGTTTTTTTTTTTTCCCCTAGTTTTTCCTGCAGTAAGTCATGAGAATATATTAGCAGTAGAGATTTACCTCCACATTATTTATTTTGCTGGTATTCTTATTTTTAGTGGAACTTTTTGGAAACACTTTTCTTTTAATGCAATTGTGATGTTTTCCCTCATCACATAATTCAATTAGGTATTTGGTTAATTACTGGGTGCTTAATGTCAAAATTCATAATGGATCTGTAATGTGGAACCTCTCTTCCTTTCTTCCTTTCTGAATACCCTAAGCAGCATTATGCTGTGTACTGACCATGAGAAAATGTGAATAGGACAGTTGGTTTGGTGGCACTGGCACTCATAGAGGAAAATAATTCTTCTGATAGAACATATATTACATTTTGTGGTGGAGAATTATGATTATAGACATTTAAAATGCATAGAATGTTTCTGGTATACCTACGTGGTCCAGAAGGCCTTTTCTATCCTAGGCTTATTTACTCCCAGAACTCCAAATTTACCATGTCATTTTAACACATTCTTGGGGGCTGACAGAGCTGGAAATACTTTCATAGGCTAATGTAAGTGGACACACAAAAGTGCCAAAGTGCCTTAGGAAAATAGAAATCTATTCTGCTTCACGGTTGAATTTACCCTTCTCCAGAGACTGAATTTATTTGCATATTTTATTTCAAATATGTGTGGGTTACACTGAAAGAGGTTTTAAATTAAATAAATGCCATGATTAAATGACAGATATAACAATGGCAAATCTGGTAGCCCATCATGAATTCTCCTTTTCATAGGAATTTGAGCCTTTGTTACTTTTTGGTGAAAAAGATACGTATTTTATAAAAATGAGTAAAATTGTATTAGAAAAGTTTGGTCAGCTGAAAAGCATGTTTAACATTATTGTGTACATTATTAATACATGAGGATAATTAAAAGATTAATAGAATGAAAGTATAGGTGTTTTATACCAAAATTGATTTTTCTTTTTCTAAATATTCTTTCCTGAATCTGTACATGATTGTCTTCTGCTAGATATCTTGAAATATTGCAGACACTAGGAAAAGTATACAGGTGATCTTACTATTTAAATAAAAGAAATATGGGCCGGGCGCGGTGGCTCAAGCCTGTAATCCCAGCACTTTTGGAGGCCGAGACGGGCGGATCAGGAGGTCAGGAGATCGAGACCATCCTGGCTAACACGGTGAAACCCCGTCTCTACTAAAAACTACAAAAAACTAGGCAGGCGAGGTGGCCGCGCCTGTAGTCCCAGCTACCCGGGAGGCTGAGGCAGGAGAATGGCGTAAACCCGGGAGGCAGAGCTTGCAGTGAGCTGAGATCCAGCCACTGCACTTCAGCCTGGGCGACAGAGCGAGACTACGCCTCAAAAAAAAAAAAAAAAAATTAGCCGGATGTGGTGGCGGGCATCTATAATCCCAGCTACTAAGGAGGCTGAGGCAGGAGAATCACTTGAACCTAAACAAAACAAAACAAACAAACAAACAAACAACAACAACAACAAAAATACATATGGAAACTTGATTTATGAATAAACAAACGAACATGCATTTATTATTGCCAAGATTTGGAGAGCTAACTCAGTTAAAATGCACAAAAGCTATTTGGAACGAAATTTTTAAAATACTCTTTTACAAATGTCAAATAAATATAAATCTAGATATGTATAATTATAGAACATGAATGCTCAATTTCAAAATAATTATGAACACCTTTGTTATTTTACCATATTCTTTAAAAATGATAATTTGTAAGGAGAAAGACAATATATAGATGGAAGTCACTTCTAATAATGAGTATGCTATCTTTAGGGTTTGTAATTGTGGCTTAGATTCATACATACATCTTAGTGATTGACTTCTTGAGTTTGTTTATATATAGCCTGGCATTAAACTATTTTTTATTTGGGCTTGATGGTAGATTGGGTGTTTTGCATTCACTATGTCGTTATTTTGCCTCCCCCACCTGCTATCCCCACTTAGTTCTCAGTGTATAATAGTAGAAATATCGTAGCCAAAAATAAACATAATAAACAGAGCTTAGGTGCCAAACATGTTATTTTCAACTTTCCATCTTCACTCATGTATGTTTGTATGCCCTTAATTTCAAATACCAGGCTAGTGCTTAACCAGGCTCTAACAAAAATGCAAACTGTCAAAGCAAGTACAATAGGACATCAGTTAAATGGCATGAAGGTATACCTAATCACCCATAAAGTACGAGATTAATATAGTGATATGTAACATGACTACCATAAAATCTATTTGGAGGTGCTCAATAGATAACTATTAAATTGAATTGTACGATTTCAATCATTTTGCCTTTGTTTTGCTTCTTACTTTTCAAACATTGTGAATTTTCAGACTAATGAAGCCTGACTCTCCAGGATATTGAAATGTATTAGTCGGTGGTTCCCTAAATATCAGATTCTAAGTCAAAGCATTGTTTTGTGATTTTTTCTAAATGTTAAAAACTGAGATAATAGTTATTTTATTTTATTTTTATTTTGCCATACCAAGGATGTTATGATATATATGTGTGGGAGTGTGACCGCTGTCTACGTAAAAATGTAATGCATAATTTTTTGTGTAGACTTTGTTGTTAAACGTTTGATATTCTAGGCCAGGCACAGTTGTTCATGCCTACAATCCCAGAACTTTGGGAGGCCGAGGTGGGCAGATCACTTGAGGCCAGGTGTCTGAGACCAGCCTGACAAACATGGTGTACTAAAATTACAAAAATTAGCTGCGAGTGGTGGTGCATGCCTGTAATCCCAGATACTCAGGAGGCTGAAGTTAGAACCCAGGAGGCAGGGGTTTCAGTGAGCGGAGATCGTGCCATTGCACTCCATCCTGGACATCACAGGGAAACTCTCTCAAAACAAACTAAAACAAACAAAAATGTTTTGTTTATTGTATTCCAGAGAAGAAACATGTTATTCTTTCTCTCTACATATAAATACCTATGCATGTATATTTAACGAATATATATATATATGCGTGTATGTGTGTGTGTATGTGTATATATATATACCTTTTAATTATATATGAAAATAAATATATAATTGGACAAAGGGAAGAGAAAAAGAAAGAATAGTGGCTTAAAGCAGTTGTTGATTATGGGAAGTTCAATTGCCCCCATTCCATTCTCTCTACACTTCTTTTTCTTTCTTTTTTTTTTTTTTTTTGAGACAGAATCTTGCTCTGTCGCCCAGGCTGGAGTGCAGTGGTGTGATCTTGGCTCACTGCAAGCTCCACCTCCCGGGTTCACACCATTCTGCCTTAGCCTCCCGAGTAGCTGGGACTACAGTTGCTGGTTACCACACCCGGTTAATTTTTTGTATTTTTAGTAGAGACAGGGTTTCACCATGTAAGCCAGGATGGTCTCGACCTCCTGACCTCGTGATCCGCCCGCCTCGGCCTCCGAAAGTGCTGCGATTACAGGCGTGAGCCACACTTCTTTTCTCCTCGACTAATGAGGCATATATTGATCACACAAAATAAAATAAATGGGAGAAAAAATGTATATCTTTATTTTTCTACTCGTTAATCTCTCATTCGTCTATCCATTAATCTTTCCCTTACTCCATAGAAAGTCGCTCATGTAAATGAACTGTCAATCTGTGGTATTAGGTTAACAGTATAATGCTATAACAAAAATAATAAATTAAATGATTTATAATGATTCTGAATTAGAGTAAAACATTTTAGTTCTGTTCATTTCAATATCAGGTTTTCTGTACATTGAATTGGCTCTGGGGCAAAGACTGCAGTGTAAATCCTATCAAATTGCTTTTTCTATATAAGATTTTATATCATTTTTACATAAGCTTATTTACATAAGCTCACCATGATGAAGAAAGTCTATTAGGATAAACAAGTTCAGTTATTATGGTCTAAAAACAAAATTTAATCCTATCTTCTGATAACTTCATGGATTCCTCCATTTAGGCCTTTTTCTTTTCTAAGTTCCCCATTTTCTGTCTACTTAAAAGTATCCAAATCTGAGCTTTTTATTTTGTTAAGGTCTTTAATGTTACTTGCTATGCCATCCTGCACCTACGTCTTGTGTTTTTCCTTTTCCACCAATATTTTCTCCTTGCTTATTTTACTTTTTCATTAAATCCTGCCAAAATCCCTTTAGAGTGGCATTGCATGTTTGTTGGCAGGCTGCAGTTTGCTGTGCTGCTGCAGCTTGAGCTCAGGTACAAAAATGTTGATATTTACAAAGCATCCTGTAAAAGTCAATATTGTACCACCAGAGCAGAATAGCCTCTAAGTTATCAAGCCTAACCTCCGACCCAACACTCAGATAGGGCTTAAAAGCATCAAGGCTTAAAGGAAACCTCAAGCACTGGGACACGTACTTCAGGTTATTCCTGAATCAGAGAAAGTGACTAAGGAAGTGAATATCTGAACACAGAACTGAATGTCCTTCCATCTTTTCTTTAAATCACTGTTTTTTGGTTTTAATTTGCTAACCTTGAAAGTGCCCATCTGAATATCTCCCAGTTTTAAGCGCTATGTTGAAGTCACTTTACATGTTAATAACAGTCGTAACCTCTCCAAATGTTTTTATTCATATGCTATCTAAATTGTAACCCATTAGCGGCAGTTATTTTTAGTAAGAGTAGAAACATGCAACATTTTACGTTGGATGTGTCCTTTGCATTGATGCATTGATTTAAGGAATCCATGAGAGATATGTGGTAAATTCCTTGGTGCAATTTGTAAAGAATAATTAATGAATTGCCAAATTGCATTTTTGAAAGTTAGTATTGATTTACATTTAAGAGTAAACAATCGATGTGACATTATTGATTAGTAATATGAATACTACATTTTTAATGTAATTTCTCCATGTTATATGGTTTTGTTATTTTAATACTCTACCACCTAATTCTTTAAACTCCTGTTGAACATTTACCCTATAGGCTTTATAATAAAATTCTACCAAACAATTATAATTATCTTTTACTGTTCTCTAATGGTTATGTCTATCACTTCACTGGACAATAGGCTGTAGATTCTATCATAATTGTGGACCAGGTACGGAACAGTTCCTGCTTAGTTGATTTTAGAGTCATCATACTACTTTCTCAGAAAACACGGTTGAATTGTGTTTTACCCATTCTCTATAGTCTAGGGACTATTGGAACTTCAATGAGAGAACTAAAAAGTAATTGGAAAAGGCACAATAGTCATCACATTGCTATATTTCAAAATTATTTATTGTGGATTCTTTTTGATTTTATAACAAATTTCCCACACCTGTAAAACACTTATTAAGATAATAATAATCAATAAAAGCAACTTTATTATCAGATTCTCAACTTATTTTCTCCCCCTATTACATTATAACACAATGTAAAGGCAAGAAGGAAATGAGTTTAAGTCCAGGCCCAAATTAATGTTCTTCCAAAGCAGTTTAAGAATGTTCACATATAATCAAAAAACAAACAGACAAAAACACTGATATTAAACTCTGAGAAGCAGTATCAAAAAGAACAGCAGATGACTAGAATTTTATTAAAACCCAAAATTTCAAAAACAAAAAATTGATTTAAGAAAACTGCAAATTCATGTAAACCACTGGGAAAACTTTATAATGAGTTTTCAAGTTGATTGTTTTTTCAGAGAGACAGGAAAAAATGCATGTCTATGTTCTATGTAGTACAACAGGATGATTTTCTTGATATGACACTTTTAAGTGAATCAAGAATATACATGTACTTATTTTAGGGTACCCTCTATGAAGATGCATTTTTAATACATTGTATTGGCAATCACTTTTCCATTCTCTTCAAACCCCTTGAAGTTCTAACTTACCACTCACTGGGTTAGGTTATTCTAGTTATTATACTATCCATAAGATTGCATGTGATGTTCATAATGCCCTCCTTAATTTCAAAGAACTTAACTGGTATCTAGTTGCCCATCTGTCATTTATTTTGTTTTCTTCTGCCTTTCTTAGTGCCCATTGTTAATGTTTCTATTTTAATATTTAATATTTTTTTTCTTTGTAGCAAGGACAAAATATTCACAAAATATTCCCATGACCTTGTGATTAGAAGTCAAATTTGACCCAAAAGAGTGCTTCTTAACGTTAATATACATGTGAAACTTGGGGAGTTTATTAACATGCAGATTTGATTCAATGGATCTAGAATAAAGCCTGAGATTCTACATTTCAAATAAGGTTCAAAGTGATTAATATTTTTGGAATGGCCTGGTTGTCTACAGTGCCACCTGAAGTTCTTTGTCTCATGGCTGAGGAAATCAAGGACATGGTCACACCAAGTGTGAGGTTAGAGCAGAAGTTTAATAAGGGAACAAAAGAGAGAAAGCTCTCTGCTGCAGAGAGGGGTCCTGAAAAAAAAGGGTTACTATTTCACAGTTGAATACAGAAGCTTTTGTAAGAAGCCGATGAGGACTGGGCATCTCATTTGCATAAAGCACAAATTTCTGGTAACTCCACCCTGTCCTCCTAGTGTACATGCGGGCCCTTACCTTGAGTTACTCCACATTGCTTTGTTCCTCTTACTGCACATGTGTTAGGGGATGGAATTTTCCATTGTGGGCATATCTGAGCAAGTCTCTTGGGTAGCCTTTCTTATCTATGGGGCTGTGGGCCTGTCTCAGGCAAGCTCTCCTTTGCAAATTCCCTTATCTGTCCCTTCAGGCTGTCCTTTCATTTGAAAGAACTCATCCAAGGACCTACCCTACCTACCTGCCTGACAGTTTTTTTCTTTCCTCTTTTATTGTAACTGTCTAGATCCTGAGAATATAAAATAAATGGCAAGGATACAGTAAAATAAACAACACGTCCTGCGAAACACTCTCACGTTGAGATGGTTTGATAAATTGCCAGTTGGTTCACTGTTAGATACAATTTAAATAAAAGAACTTTGTAACCTAAGAGTGTAGAAAAAGAATTAATAAACCGCCTTTACAAACATGACGTGATGAAAGTGAATGTATTCATTTCCTCTGATGTAAGATAATAAACATTGACTAAAAATACAAAAATGTATTTTAAATTCACAAAGCTAAATATATTATTAAAAATTTAAATAATTCATTTTTCAAATTATATTTTTCATAAAGAGTATAGCATTTATATTTTTGAAGTTATTAATGCTTAAACTGCACTACTTTTTAAAATATTTTATCTCAACTCTATTTCCTCATCATGAGAAATTTTACAGAGTATTTTACAGATATTAAATGTGTATTAACACATTTTGTGTGTAATGTGGAAATTTAATACTGTGTGGACACAGTATTAAATGTGATCATATGTGTAATGTGCTTATCAGTCAATAAATGCTAGATTAATAATATTGTTTTTAATTATACCCATAACTATTACCTTTGTCCCAAGGTCAAATTTAAGAAAAATTAAAGGAAGCTTATAAAGAAAATCATGCATGATAACTTTTCTGAAATATTCATCACCATGATATACCAGTTTTCAGAATAAGTTGGAGATTTAAAAGTATAGGATTTGAAGTCTAATTTGAGTCTTGGTTTTAGCATACCTCTCATAGTGTTATTCTGGGAACCAAACAACATAATGCACATTTAGTTCACAGTACAATGATATACACAAAATAGAGGCTCAAATATGGATATTACTATTGTAATATGGATATGCATGGCTCAAATATGGCTATACTATTGTATTCCAAGTCTTCAGACAAAACAGGCCAATTAGAACAAAGGAAAATAGAAGCAAAATGTTCTGTGACAAAGTAAATAAAGTACTAAACCTAAGGCTGGGTTTTAAGTGCAATGCCTTAAAATCTCAGTAGCATTATTGACAGTATGTAAACAAAATAAAATGTATGTATGTTTGGTGACTATAAGAGAGTCCATGTAAAGTCAAGGCTCAGAGATCAGACAAAAATGTGTGTGTGTGTGTGTGTGTGTGTGCATGTGTGTGTGTGTATTTGCTTTGATCAAGATGCAAATACACAAGAATCTTGGGAATGAGAAGGAATGTACAGTATCTTAACAATTTTCAGAAGACAGAATTAACAAACCTGAGTGAAAATAGATGCTTGTAAATAGATGAATAACTTCAGTTCTGATGCATAGATACATCTGTCATAGTCCTTACTTATTCTGATATATTTAACTTTCTTAAAACTTCTGATATTTGTCATCTTCCCAGACAGGAAAAAAAAATGAGTGGGGAAAGGTAATGGTTCAATTACCTTGAAAAATAATCTCAAGACTGTCTGTGGGAACTAATAGTGGACATTATTAAACATGAAAGGGTTGAGTGAACAAGGCAGGTTATGAAATCCTATTCAAAGTTGAACTCTTTTAAAATAGAATATATTTTTCAAGTAATGATGGCCTCATTGAAGCCTGGAGTGGGCTTTCTTATATTCCTTTTCAGCCCTATAATTTTGTGATGTCAAAATAATTGAGACTCAGAAAGTACATTTCAGAAATTGATATCTGTCAGTGAGGCAAACCTAAAACCAGAGTAAAGCCTGGCATTTGTGTGTTTCATAGACGATGGAATAGAAGCCAATTCATTCAATTACATATTCACACATTTAAGAAAACTATATTGATCATTTAATATGTGCCAGATGATGTGCTAAGATAGATGTCTCACAGATCTTAGAAGAGAATGTTATGTACCTAAATTTATAATTCCAAGTGTGTGTGTGTGTTATATACAGTACATGGTATATATATAGTATATGTAACTATGTATAATATCCCAAGTATGTGTATATGTAGATAAATAATATTCATTTTATATATCTATATTATATGTAAATTTATATAATATATCCAATACATAGTTGAGATTACACTATTTACTATATACTTATATATAAAAGAATTAAAATATATATGAATATATGTATATCTCTATATAAAATGTAAATGCAAGTGTATATGAATGTAGTAAATGAAAATGTGGAGGTTATGACTTTGACCTTCCTCTAAGCAGTGCTTTGCGATATGAATAAGAATCTGTGTGCAAGAGAAGGTGGGTGGGAGGCAGGAACACATTATAAGAAGGAAAAACATGAGGCTTAAAGGTGCATGAAGTATCTTTTATTTGGCCTTACTGTACTGTGTGTGAGATAAACAATAGCATTATAAAGCTGGAATGAAAAATTAGACTTCTGTTATGAAAGGTCTTGAAAACTATGCCAGGGATTGTGGAATTTATTTTGTGAGCAGTATATACAGGACACAGGTATATGAGAGAATTATTTTTATTGAAAAAGCCTCCTGCCTAAAATATAGGGAGGAACACAAGTAATTAATAAAATACACATTAATTATTGAGCTATATGCCAGGGATCACGAAAATCAGTTTATATGCATTGTTAGGTTTAATCTTCACAAAACCTTTGAGATAAGTATTATGATTAGCCTCATTTAGCAGTTGGGTTCACAGAAATTTAGGGAATTTATGTAAATTGCAAAATCAGGTTGTCGAATTAAAAGTCCTGGTGTTTATCCTTTGTGCAGAGCCTCTTAGACTTACCAACCACAATTACAACTCCTGGGAATTTTCTTCTTAGTCAGGGAAAATTAAGAAGTTGTTTCAGAATTGTTAATTTTTACAAAAGATAAATCTATTTGTGTTAATGACTATTAATGCAAAGTCTAAAAATGTTAATTTTACCTAGTATGACTATAGGTAGAAGGTAGTATGGTGTCAAACCTCATGTACATTTTGGAAATTTATGATTGACAAATATGTTAGAGGTTATTTAGACTAAACATCTAATTTTATAGCTGGAAAGCTGGCTTAGGTCATTGAATATTACCAATTAAATGAAGAAATAAGTAACTTATGCAAATGGAAAGAAGATGTAACAGAGACATAAACAGGTTATTAAAATATGAATTAGGATGTCAGGTTATTTTTTCAGAAAGAAAACATCCAATAAATATTTATTGGAGCCTTAGTTATACAAGTTACTATAACAGAATCTCAGGGAGACACAAAAATAGTGTCATTTTTGTCACCAGGAAGTTCACAGGAGAGTTGAATATTGGACTGAACCACCAAAGAGCTAGACTATAGGGTAGAAAATTGTAAGCATTATTTGAAAAATGAGAACAATATTTTAGATGCATTAGATGATGCTTCATGGGGATTGGATATCTGCATTTAAATGAAAAATAAGATTTGTACTTGGAAATTTTGGGGGAAGGGCATTGCAGTATAATTAGTACTATGACATGTTTACACTTTGGACTACAACAAGTAGTCTATTGTATCTACAATTTAGGAAGAATAATGAGGAGATAGTAGTGGAATTCAAACTTGGAAAAGTAAATTGGAAGTGAAATCATGGAAAGCCTGGAATAGTAGCCTAAGAATTGACTTACAGAGACCTAACTTGAACTGGAGAAATTTATAAGTAAAATGAGAACTTCAATTTTAGTTATGTTGAATTTTGAATAATGGCAGGTAATTCAACAGGTAGTTTGATACATAAAACTGAAGCTGAGAATAGAAACAAAGCCTTGATATTTAGTTGGGAACAGATCAAGTAGAGGTGACATTATATACAATTATGTAATCTAGAAACAGATTGAAAAAAGGAGAAGTAGAGCATAGCTGTCTTAGTAAATTATAGTAAGGAGGTAGAGGGAGCAAACTGGAGGAAGTTTGGGGCCATATAGTGTAATAGAAACAAAAGGAGGAATATGTTTCAAAGAGAATCAGGGAAAACAAAGACTGGGAAAAGGTCAATTGAGAGATCATTGGTAACTTTAGAAAGCGCATTACTCAGAATATAAAGGTCAAAGGTCAAAAATGAAAGGTGTGTATGACAAAGAATGTTCTCGAAAGCAAAGATCATTTTATTTATTGTTATGTCTTCTGATCCTTTTATAGTGCCTGGAACTTTGTAGGCATGAAAGATTACAGATTTCCCCAGGTGAGCATTGATGGGAGCAGGCAAGAAGGAATGGGATCAAGATCATATGTTGAGGAAGTAGCCTTGACAGCAAGGAAAGCTCCCTGATGGGATAGTTGAGTAAAAAATCAGAAATAGTTTTGAGGTGGTGAGAAAGAAAGACTGTGAGAGTATCCAACTTAATGACTTCGATCTTTTCAATGGCATAGAAAGGAAAGTCATATATTAAAAAACGATGCAACTGATTAGGTCCTCGGGGTTTTAGAAAAGGTTTGAAACATCACTGCAAGGAAATAATAGGCACAAATGAATAGGCAGAAGACATAGCAAGTGTTTATTTCTAGTAGGATAGCATGATCCTAACTTGTCTCAATAAAAATAATTGTGTGACTTCTTATAGCTATACTTGGCTGCAAGTAGGTGAATGTGTATATTTATTTATTACATAAAGTGATAGAAAGTATGTTTTATCTAAGAAGTATGAGCAAATTGGCTTGATTTTTACATACATCCATATTTTTATAATGTTGTAAATGTTATTTCATATGTATTATACATCCAATGGTGCAAAAAAATCTACAAGGGGCTACACAGAAAATACTTTTTTCTCCAGGAAGTTTCCAGTGTGGTGTGTACTATTACTCTTTTTTCACTGAGTTAATGCTTATTCCTCTTTTTGTAATTTCAGAGTTAACAAATTTACATAAATAGATATCTCTAATTCTGAAGAATATTCATTCTCTAAAATAATTCCAAATGATTAAAAAAAAATTAACAAAGCTAGCTACTAGGAAGAGTAAAAGTGATTTTTTAGAATTTCATGAATATCATTAAAAACAAAACTTCAATTAATTTCATTTAGAAAATTGTTCTAGAATATCATGTTTGTATTGTAATTGGTGACTGATGGAGTGATCAGAAAAAGAAAATGTTGATTGCCTTTGGCATTAAAAAATTGGTTTAGCTTTCTTGCTATAATTATTCATACATGGAAATCATAAGTTTTATCTTTTCAGCATTTTCTTGAAAATGTTTGAGGCCTGAGTGATGTTGTAAAATAATGAAAGTGAATCGAGATGTATTTAATTATTGTAGTGATACTTCTGAATAGACTAATTTCAATTAATCTTTAAGTACAATGAAGATGAATATGGACAAATGTTGAAACTACAAGAATCTCTATCATTCTTCAGATCCATGTTTATTTAGCCTTTTGATATTTCTCTAATATATGTACCTGTATCTGATATTTTTTCCCAAAAGCCCTTTCTCTGATAGTGACTCCCTATATATGTGTAGAATAGCAATGTTATTCATGGTATAATCAAAATACATAGAACTGTTTTTTCACACATCCTTCATAGGCTATTTCTTGAAGACATGGCATGAAGGGGTTTAAGTTGTCAATTCTCCCACTAATTGAGTTGAGCTAAAGACAAGGGAAGATAACTAACTGAAGCCTTTAACATCTATAATCACTCTTTCCAACCATGGATAACTGCCAGCTCTGAAATCTTCTCATTAGAGTGTGATTTAACTATTACCATGGAAAATTTTCTGTGTGGATAAAGGCATTCATGGTACTTGCTTATACATTGAGCTCACAAAGAGGTTTGATCTTAGATAGTGTTCTTTCATAAAATAACTCTTTTAGGAGATTCTGTCAGTAGAAAGGCTGTTTTTTCCTGTAAGTTTGGAGTTTCAGGTCTCCCTAATGCTTATATTGCATTGCTATACATCCTGGCATACTGATGCCTGGCAGGGAGTTTGATGTTAAGTGCCAGCTGCAGATGCTGCTACAGAAGTCAAGGTAAGAGTGAAAAAAATTATTCATGAGGCCTTATGTCTCTGGGAACTCCTAGACTGCCATACAGGAAGTTCACAAAGCAATATTATGGTTCTAGGTCTTGAACACTGAAATACATACTCAGTCTAAGTTTGCATGATGTGGGCATTTTATTGAATAACTCGCTTTTCTTCCCTCCAAGAGGTATAGACAAAACCACGTGGAAAATAAACAGTGACACACCAAACTTGTATATAATAATATTTGACTGTTCTACTTTTTTATGTATGTTTTTAATATATAAGATATTTGGGATTTAAATTTTTGTGATGAGTTTATTATTATTATTATCATCATCATTATTATTTTTTACAGAGTCTTCCTCTGTCGCCCAGGCTGGAGTGCAGTGGCATGATCTCAGCTCACTGCAAGCTCCACCTCCCGGGTTCACGCCATTCACCTGCCTCAGCTTCCTGAGTAGCTGGGACTAGAGATGCCCGCTACCACGCCCGGCTAATTTTTTTTTTTAGTTTTAGTAGAGACAGGGTTTCACCGTGTTAGCCAGGATGGTTTTGATTGCCTGACCTCGTGATCTGTCCGCCTCGGCCTCCCAAAGTGCTGGGATCACAGGCGTGAGCCACCGCGCCCGGCTGTTGTGATGAGTTTTATACCTCATATTTAATATCTTATCACCTTTAGTCTCATAATTCTAAAAGACATGGTTGCTTTTCCACAATAGCAAATCAGAAGGCTGCCGTTTATGAAGTAATTGACATTTGGGAAGTAATCTAAAAGGCAGGCCTCGTGAATTTGTTTTTTCATACATTCCTTAAACAACAGAGTTGTGCTGGATGTTCTATTAGCTCTTGGGGATAAGAAGGCAGGCTCTCTACTACTTACAGACTTATTAACTTTGTAGGTGGTAAGAAGAATGGAGAAATTATAAGTTATTCCTGGGGCCCTGGTTGGACATGCCTAAAAAAAAAAGAACTAAGAAATGGTAGAATTTGGAGAGTATCTCCATGGGTAACTCAAATAGCAACTGTGGTTAAGATTGCTTAACCACATTGGTTAACCATCCAGTGGTTAACATTGGAGTTAGTTAAAATTTCACATCTACCACTTGATAACTGCCTGACTTGAAGGGAATTCTTTATTCTTCCTTAGTTTAATTTAGTCATCTCTACAGTAGATACATTAATTCCTGCTTTATAGTATGACTATATAGAAAACTAAGATAATACGTTTAACACATTTTGTGGCACACCCTGAGCATGTAATGGGTAGCTATTATCATTGTCACTGTTATTATTTCTGAGCTATTCTCCAACTTTTATTTTCTTACAGGAAGAGATAATATAATCATTTTAGTAAAACAATTCAGTTTTACATTATGTTTCCCTTTTCAGAAATTTGAGCCTTAGAGGTTCCATTATTTTTACAAGCAAATTTTGTCAGCTACATAGATGAGGTATTATTTTCTCAAGCTTAGTTATGCATAGAGAGAGACATGGTGAGTGTAAATGGCTTACTTACACTGCCAGTCAGTGGCTAACTCCAGCTAGAAGATGGCCCTCTTAAGTCTCATCTCTGTTCTTTGTCCGTTACATCATGTTTGCTTGCTTAAAAATTGCTTTGCTGCCTTCAAAGTTCTTTTAGATATTCAAAGAAAGCTATTAAGGGAATATATACTATTCTGAATTTTTTTTTTCTTTTTTTTTTTTTTTTGAGACGGAGTCTCCCTCTGTCGCCCAGGCTGGAGTGCAGTGGCCAGATCTCAGCTCACTGCAAGCTCCGCCTCCCGGGTTTACGCCATTCTCCTGCCTCAGCCTCCCGAGTAGCTGGGACTACAGGTGCCCGCCACCTCGTCCGGCTAGTTTTTTGTATTTTTTAGTAGAGACGGGGTTTCATCGTGTTAGCCAGGATAGTCTCGATCTCCTGACCTCGTGATCCGCCCGTCTCGGCCTCCCAAAGTGCTGGGATTACAGGCTTGAGCCACCGCGTCCGGCCACTATTCTGAAATTTTATAACTTGACTTAGTTCCCTGACTAGGGTATGGAAAGTATTAATCTTCAGTTGAGGAGAATATGAATTGTCAAAGTTATCCTCTCCAAATTTGGCAGTGAAGCAACTTGCTGAGCAATTCGCCTCATAGAATATGCCATGTACTGTATTTTAAAACTGCCTCAGGAAACCTCTGAAAGGAGATGATGTCTCTCTTTTAATTTGTTTGGAAATCTGCAATCAGTATATATACTCATTTAGTATAGCATGATAATGTGACAGGGAAAACCCATATTTCCTTAGTCATCCTTATTTTATATTGGAGACGTCTATCAAGGTTAATTCTTTTAAAATAATTTAAACTTTACTTTGGTCATTGTTTTTGGTATTCAAAAAACAAACACGCAAACAGATTTTAAAAACTCAGTTTTCTAGCTGCCACTAAGATTTCATTCAGAGCTGCTGTTTATTATGGAATAGATTTGAGCCACACATCTTTGTGAACTTCCCAGTACGGTACAGTAGGCACTAGCCATGTGTGGCTACTGAACACTTATAGTGTAGCTGTTCTGAATTGGACTGTGCTATAACTATAAAATTCGTGACAGATTTCAAAGACTGCATATAAAAAGGGTTGCATAATATCTCAATAACTTTATACTGATTACATGTTGAAATAGTAGCTTGGATATATTGAGATAAATAAATTACATTACTAATATTTATTTCACCTTATCTTTTTATTATTATTATTTTTTAAGTTGACCACTAGAAATTTTAAAACTACATATGTGGCTTACATTCTATTTCAACTGGGTAGTGCCATTCTAGCTACATAATTATGGATATTATAAGAATACCATACAGTACTGAGTCCTTCAAATATTTGACAGTTTTAGTGCTGCAATATTTGTAATCTTGTAGTAATTTACATATAAATTCCCATTTTTAATTTTTATACTTATTTTTAATTATCCCTGAAATATTACCATAATTTAACTTCTATACTAAAAGTGAATATAATGTATATAAAATACACATACAATTTTTAAATAATACCCCTAGGGGTGTTAAAGCTATTCTTCAAAAATGTCACTTAAGTCATCTATATTGGTAGTAGACTATGATGTTATATATTTAATAGTAAACTTATGCCGGGGCGCAGTGGCTCACGCCTGTAATCCCAGCATTTTGGGAGGCCAAGGCAGGCAGAGAGCCTGAGCTCAGGAGTTCATAACCAGCCTGGGCAACATGGTGAAACCCATCTCTACTAAAATAGAAAAAACATTATCCGGGTGTGGCAGTGTGCACCTGTAGTCTCAAGTACTTGGGAGGCTGAGGCAGGAGAATTGCTTGAACCCAGGAGGCGAAGGTTGCAGTGAGCTGAGATCATGCCACTGCACTCCAGCCTGGGCCACAGAGTGTGGCTCTGTCTCAAAAAAAAAAAAAAAAAAAAAAAAAAAAAAAAACTACACATGACTACCTATAATAGGTTAGGTTGGGAATAATTTGCAACCTAGTGGATTAAGTAGGTAAGTAGATATCAGTTAGAGTATAGAGAAGTGTATTTTGGTAGAAGTAAATATAAGTTGTATGAGAGTGCAGAGATCACGAGTCTTCCTAGAGGAGTTGAAGCTAAGTTTTAGTAGCTCTGTGGACCAGTTAATGCTCTTCAGATGAAGAAGAGGTAAGAACATTCCAGGTACAGCATTAGCCAAAATACAGAAGCAGGAAAAGTGATCTGTTTAAAATGTAAATGTGTTTTCTATACCATAAACAAAAGATGTATTTGCTATTAGTGGGAGGGAGTAGTGGTTGAAAGGGGAGAGAGTAAATCATAAGAGCTGAGACTGAGTCAGATATTACTAAAATATGTGATTTTAAAAATATGACATCAATTACATAATATTAAGATTATAAAGGAGGAATATGAAACTTGAGAGCTAACTGTAACAGAGGACTAGAGGTAGATCTCAGAGAGAAAAGAGTAGGTGTGAATAAATTAATTAGGAAGTAACTGCAATAGTCCTGGTAAGCATTTATGACCACCTGAGCAAAGAAATCTGTATTTTTGAGAAGTTGAGCAGGGAATAAAGAAAATGATGGCTTCTAGAATACCACTCAGTTTTCTGTTCTGAAATACAGGATATTTATTAAAAGAACGGGAATATAAGGAAACAAGCAGGATTGATGCAAGGAAAGACTGTTCAATTGGACACAGTGAATTTGTGGTATCTGTGAATGTCTTCTAGTCATTAAATGTGTGTGTGTGTGTGTGTGTGTGTGTGTGTGTATATGCCTACAGATATAGATTGGGAGAGTCATTATTAAGAAATCATTTTATTAATGTGTTTATGGATTGAGCTTTCTCAGAAACAAAATGCAGAGTGAAAAGAACAGAGAGCCAAGGACTAAGTAGAGTTTTGATGAAATTAGAAAGTATTAGAGATGTATCCAGAGACACTTTGTGTCATGTATTTTTCAGAATTACTAATGTAATCTGTGGCTTTGGTAGACTAGGACTATTCTAAGAAATAGATGTTTTATAATTTCCCTCAATTATCATCATTTTACCAGGAATAAATGATGGAAACCACACTATTATTCAAACTTATGTAAATGAAATATAAAAAATATATTACTTGGCATGCATTTCATAGCTATGACCAACAATTTTTCCAGAATATCATAAATTATATCAACATCAAATATTAAGACTCTTCTTAAAGCTGACTGGGAAGAGAGGACGTGATCTTGGATCTTGGAAAGGTTACCAAAATATATCACTTTCAATGATAATTTACTAAAGTCTTTGAATAAAAATAATGTTTATAGTGTAATAGAAAAGAGCAGTATTCTTGTTTACCAATATTAAATAATAATGTTATTGAAGAACTCATAATTGTCGAGGCGCTTCAGCAAACTTGAAGCATTCTGGGGAATCAGGTAGCTGTGACAGATGAAATTCAACTTCTCTACGTAAGATCAACAACTTTTGGAAAGCTGACATGCTCTTTGTAGATCACACTATTGCACATTTTGGATTCTATGAGAAAAGCAGCATGATACACAGAGAAGACAAATTTCAGCTGCATTTTCACAGTTGATAATAAAAGTATTTTATACAGAAGGAGAAGTAAAACCTTTAATAGTAAAATAACATAATGACTTCATATCAGATCATGCATCCTTGTTGTACATGGTCCAATTTCAATTATATCATTTTAAGATGTATATCAGAGATCAAAAAGATTTAGAGAAAACAGCCAGGAGAGTTAGAAGTACATTGGGATTTACATATGATGAGTGATTAAAAAAACATTAATTGCAATGGTATATAAATGAGAAAATCTAGACAAGGAGTTTTGACTGAGAGAGTCACAAATGGGAAAGCTATGATAGAAAACAACTCTGTTATCTTATTTATTCTGTTTCATATTTTATTTAAAAAAAGGTTTTTTAGAGGTTAGAAATATACTGACCAATTTAATAGAAATAATTAGTTGTGGTTTCTGTACTGTACTCACTGGTGCAATTTATGGTCACACGTATGCTTTATTTTCCCAAAAGTTACAGAATAAGCTGCTGGCAGGATTTTTTTTTTAATGGACTTGGGTCATTTTTAAAGATGGATTAAAATTATTAATAACATTTTCAGTTATGTAAGTTCTAGCCATAAAATGCCATTACTCATTTGTTCTACTTAGGCAACACAAAATGCAGTTGCTGGATTGATCAGATCTGCAGCTGGATCACTTACTGGCTCATTAATTTTTATCATATATTGAGTATTCTGACCTGGTATATCAGCTTTTGAAATAGCCACTTGTCTTCTTTCCCTGGGCAAATAGCTACTGGATGCATTTTTAAAATGTTGATCTAATTTATTTTGTTCTCATTGAACATCTGTGGGAGTGGAAGGCTGGTAAACAAGTGTTTAGGTTTACATGTACTTTGGGACTCATATCACCTCTGTGTACACTCCTGCAGAATCAGCTTAGGCAAATTTGTTTAGATGGCAAAACAGGTCTTCAGCATTTCACCTCTTTTCATTCCACTTTGGCACCAACCCCGAGGCATTTAGTTTTTGCTTTTGCTTTCACTTGGTAGTCTCAGTGGAAAAAAATATAAATAATTTTGGATGCTTGAGGTGAAAAACTTTGTAATAACATTCTTTTGATTTCTTAGTTTTGTGTATCTCCCTAAGTCTACTTCAGAACATAGAAAGCATTTTTTTTTTTTTTTTTTACATCCAATATGATAGAGTTCATTGCCTTGACATCATGGCATGGATATGTGGCTTTTCCTTGCATTCCAGATAATGGATGTTTAGCTGTGTAGCCACAGCTATTTTATTTTTTATTAAATCATATGTCGCCATAGCAGGTGTTTGTTCTCTGTGATTTCTCTAGTCATGTGGTTCTTTATAATAGACATGTTTTATGTGTGTCCCACTGTAAAACCTATACATGTATTTAACTGAGTACCTTGTGCCCCTTTAGATTTAGCATCTTCAGTTTTTTTCCCTCCTTCCTGTTTTATGTTTTCCTCACCTGAAAAATGTATTTCTATTTTCTGTCTTATTTCTCTCCTTTACTCTTCATAGCATCCCCATGACACCTTCTTTTTTCTTCCTCCCTTTTACACAGTCGTCTCTGGCCTCTGTTCTTGGCATGATTGTAGGGGAGGACTCACTTCCTTAGGGTAGTTTAGTGACCAAAAGACAAATGATACATGGCCTGACTGGCATGCGATGTCAGCAGAATTGTGAACTCTTCTTGCTGTTAATAGGCACAGTGGCCACAAGAGCCAGGGGACCCTTCGGTACATGCTCTTCATCTATGGCCTGTGAGTGGTCTTAGAGAACAAGAAAAAGACTCTTCGTCATTAGAGACTTAGAACTGGAAAATAATTTCTTAAGATGTTTTGTTGAACAGTCCCCAAAGCATCCTTTTTGAATGAAGGGCTCCTCTTTCAAATTCCTTGTGTCAAAGCTGATTGGTTTACACAAATCCTTTTAGAGTTAATTGTGTAGAAAAGGAACTAAGAAGAGACTCAGAAAATAAATGGCTTTGATAAAGGAGATTTTATAAAAAATCCTTTGATTTCTTCAATTCATCATACTATTCCAAACATTTTCCCCTGGCCAGAAATGAATGTAATTTTCCCCTTTGTGGCACAAATGGGGGTGTTTGTTTCCTACTGCTGAATGGTAGCTGAAATGCTGTGGGGAATGTGCTTCTGTGATATCTTCTCCAATATGCTCTAACCCCATGTAATCAAATAAATTGGATCATTGAAGACCACTAGGCGCCTTCATGTTCCAACAGTAGTGAGTGAGAAGGTCAATGTCTTGCATTCTGTTTCTGCCCCTTTCTTTGTTTGCTCAGCAGTGTACTATTTGGTCAGCATTATTTAGTCTTACATCCGCACTGTCTCCCCCTTCGCCTACCCCTTCCATAGATCAGTACCATGTGAGTGGTTTGTTTTTCTCTCTGGTAGCTATTGCTTCTCACTCTCTCTCCCACCTGTCTCTTTATCTCTTTTTTGTGTGTCAGATGTGAAGCTGACACCAGGCCTTGAATGAAACCCTCGAGTACTTCTTTCATTACTTGCTATTCCTACATCTTGTTACTTTTATCTGGATTCAGTAAGTTAAGGTTATAGAACATACAGGATTAAGCAACTCTGGGAGAGAATTGGACATTAACTCTTTAGGAATTCTAGTGTGGCTAATAAAGGTATACTGTTGAAAAAGTAGACTGGTTAGGTATTTCCTAAGCAGTGTGATTCCAGAGAAAGAAAAAAAAAAAGTTTTTCCCTGGAAATTTCTTGCTCAGAAAACACTCAAAATTCTGCTTTTAGAGCACCAAATTTTTGAGTTAACTGTTTCTGCCTCAAAATACCAATATCAAGGCATATATTGCAATTTTTCACTTTTGTAGATTATCATACTGACCTGTAGGTTCTACAGTTCCCTGCTGCAAAATTGTCATTTCTTTTTTGTACTTAAGACTTTTGTACTGGGGAAAAGGGACAGAAGAACTCTGAGAAATCTCTGACAGGAGAATTGCTAGAAAGCAGCAAATACGCTGATGAGAATGGACTCTGAGAATCTGCAAATCTGACACATTCCGATGAAGCACCTGTAGCTGGTCAGGATTTCAGGGAAAGGTCTGTCTTATTATGGGTAGCCCAGAGAGACCAGATACTTGAAAATTAGTTTGAAACACCAACCTTATTTCTAGACTACTTTGATTCTGTTGATCAACATCATGGGGCCCCTCTGCATGTTCTGAGATTTGGAATCCCTTCATGGTATGTATTCTTGGAGGAAGGCAGAAAAAGGGAGAGAGCAGAAGGGGAAAGATGGGAGCAGGACTGAATGGGATAGCAGCATAGTTGCAGAAGGGGTTGGGAAGAAGCCGAGGATGAAGATCAGTCTGTAGGGCCAGACCAGACGTGCCAAACGGATATCTCAGTGTTACTGAGTTGCAGAGTCCAAAGAAGTAGAAAAGAAAACTTAAACATTCACTCAGCCAAGACAAATGTTTCTTTTAAACTCTCATAATGCACTATTGTGTGGAACATATCTGGTAGATTAATGACCAGCTGTGGTAAAGGCCTGGTGCCCAATTTTAAGCTAGTGATAAATATCCTGGATTTAGAGGATTAAATGTTTTTGTAGCTGAGCTATATTTTATAAAGTGGTGAAAACAATTACTCTACCACATATAGAATTTTCACACACTGAAACCAAATTTAATTAGCTATGTCTTTCCAGATGAGATTGGGAAACAAATAAATATATATGAGTATTTTCCACTTCATGTGTACTCAAGATTTTCCTTCCTTTTCCTTTTACAGTATTTTCTTACATATTTTCTCAGCTAAATGTACTTCAAGAGCTCTCTTTTCCAGTTTCCTTCTCATGAGCAAAGTTTTCCTCTTTTCAAACACAAGAAACCCTGGTGGTTGAAGAAAATTATTTCATCAACTAAAATGTGCTTCCAAGTATGGTGAAGCAAAATTTGTCTACCAATTAGAGAATGAATAAACAAACCTATTAAATATCCTAATTTTCTAGATATTTGGGAAGGGAAGCCACTGATGTAAAATAAATGATATTCTTAATGGATTCAAGGAGATAAAGTACTTTTACATCTTTTCTGTGCATTACTCTATGGTTACCATTTCTAGAAATCATAAAATTGTGTACATATGTAATTTAATAGATTTTTCCATACACTTTCAAAGTCATTACATAGAAAACCTAGGACATAAATATATCCTTCCTCTTTCCCCTAGAAACTGTATAAAATATAACAAACAATTATGTAGACCCCAGTATGAGGCTTCCCACATTCAAATCCCAGTTGAGGGATTTATCTGTGGTATAATCATGAGCAAATTACTTAACCTTTATACACCCCAGTTTTCTCATATCACAACCCTATGAAGATTAAATGAGCTATTACACATAAAGTGCTTACCACAGTGATTTGAACATATTTTATTATACAGAGTTACAGGGAAATGTTTTCCTGACTTAAAAGATACAGAGAAGGGAGCAAATTCAAGAAATAGCCAGCATATCTTCATATTTTTATAGTATTTCAAACACTTTAACATAGGAGATACTTCACACATTACTATACTTTTGGCTGCTTTTTATTTATGATTATGATTTTGCCTGTGAAGAAGAGATTATTAATTCTTGTAATATAGAATGAGAATTCAAAGCTCACAGAGATTAACGCAGTGTGATGTAGAGGATAAGAGCCCAGATCCTGGAGACAAATTGCCTGGGTTCAAATTCTGGCTTTACTATTTACAAGCTGGGTAATCGTGGATGATTAATTTCTTTTTGCCTCAAGTTCCTAATCTGAAAAATAGGGATAATAATAGCATTTATTTTCTATGGTTGTTAGGAGAATTACTTTATTTATAATATATGCAAAAGGCTTATAATTATGCTTGGTTCATTTAAGCATTAGTTATTATTTTATATCATTATTCTTATTAATAAAAGCATGCTTAAGTTTATACAGTTAAAAAGAAGTAAAGACAGACCTAGAATTCTGGCCTTGTGACTGGAAATATTTGTATTGGCATTAATGTATCAACAATTTCTCTGAAAAATAATATTAAGATATTTACTTTACTCTTACTATATCCCAAGTATTCATATATTCATTTTACGTAACTTTTAAAAATTATTTCTCACTACCACCTATATAAGATAGGACTTATTATTAGGCTTACTTTACACATGATTCAATGAGAATGAGATTAAATTATTTGCCAACGGTCCCAAAATTTGAAAACATGTAGCCTAATCCCAGAGTCAGCATAACATACAAATTTTAATTTTATTGTTTTTCTCTATAATTTTTAAGTTTTTCATACTAGACATGTGTTAGTTTTACAAGTGGAAAAATGGACATTAAAAGTTATTTCAAGGCTAGGCACAGTGGTTCATACCTGTAATCTCAGCACTTTGGGGGACTGAGGTGAGAAGAACACTTGAGACCAGGAGTTTAAGACCAGTTTAGGCAACGTGGTGAGACCCTGTATCTACACATCATTTTTTTTTTTTAATTTTTAAACAAGTTATTTCAACAGAATAAATATTTTGTTGCGCAGTAGGACTCTGAAGTAATTGTACACAATAGGTGATGACTAAATGGTTTAGCCAGAAGTTAGGATTATAAGGCTATGGGTGGGCAGGAGGCAGTAAAGAGGAAATGGGAATGAGGGAGAAAAAAATGAATCAAAGGATAGCATAGAGATAACTGAAATGGCAAACTTGAACTCCTTTTACTAGGGGCTAGCTTTACATGGTAAAATGGAATGGCACAATATCTTTCAGAGACACATTTTATTAATTTCATAGTTTGATTAATTAAAGTTTTGAGACTCTTTTGGCCTTCTGATTATATGACTGGTAGAACAGTTTCATGAATGTTTTAATTCACAATTATTTGAAGAATAGATGATTATTTTTAGTAAAAAATATGTTGAGTACTTTTTCAAGTTATGAATAGAAAAAATAAGTTAATTACAAATAAAGTGAAGTATGATCCTGTGTATTTACTTGCTATTTTGATCAATTGCCACATGTTGTTGAATACAGATGCACAGTTGTACATGTATGCATCCCTTTGTCCAATCTCTATTTGTGAGACTCATAGACATTTGTTCTTTATACATCTTTCATTTCTGAGACTTTAGCTGTCCACACAGCAGTTTGAACTTATGAAGACTTAGCAGTTGAAAAGGACTGAAGTGCATTTAATTTGTTTGTATTTGCTCAAAGTAAAACCTACATAAGTTGAAGCCCCTGTGGAGTAGGCAAAAATTTCTGGAAGATAGTGAATTATGCTTTGCTCTACAAATGCAGCAAGTATCTCCTTCCATTATGTGGTCCATAGGAGTAAATTCTGTCAGAAAAAAAAAAAAAATTGTATTTGTGTTTGACCCTAGATAAAAAGCTATTTAAGCTGATTTTTTCTCAGGAAAAGAAATAAGCACTTTCTGTTATTTCATTTTCCAAATAATGCTGGGTAGAAGTACTTATAGCTTCATCAATGTATTGAAGTGAAAATGCTATGTTTGACTTATTTATTAAGTTTCATAATAGTTAATAGTTTCAATAATTTGAAGGTTAACTTTGAATCAGCATTTTTCTTACTTTTTGCAAATATCACCCACAACAAACAGGTAAAATAATTTCAACTGCAAAGTGTTCTAAATGACTGACAAATGTTTATGACCCATGTTGTTTTCTGTATGATTAAACTATTAAACATAGTTTAAAAGAACATTTATTATTTTAAATGTATTAAATCCAGGTAGCATGTGCAGGGGTTTTGTTTTATGTACAGGATTCATAAGAACTACAATGATTACATCAACACCCAAGGAAGATATTCTCAGATAATTCCACATATATGAAGTAGAATGCACTTATCTTTCCATCTGTATTGATAAAAGGAACCTCACCATTTTCTTGTTTTTGTATGGTTAGCCCTTCAGGCATTTCTCCTCTTTGAAATAGAGTTTTATACATTATATTTCATTTACACTTGTTGATATCTTCCTAAATTAATGTTTGTGGCAGGCAGTTTCTAATTAAACTAAGTTCAGTGAAGTAATTTTGCTTTGTTTTTGCTAGCCCTCTATTTGAGTGTCTGAATCCAATTGGAGTTTTACATGGATTCAAACACTGTGCTGTCTGCTCCAAGTTAATCAGTTAGCATTTATTGAACCCCTGCTGGATGCACTGTAATAAAATAAGCATTGTAGAATTGTTTGAAGGAAATAATATATGTAGCTGCTAACTCTATGCAATTGGGAAAGCAAATGAAAAAACGAATTCAGACATTTTGAAATCAATAGCTACATCATTTCTTTTATGAAAAGAGTGTTGACAAAAATTAAACAAGTTGGAATTCTAGGCTGGTTGTACTGTATCATCAAGATGCTGTGTCCACTGTGCTATGCCAAATAATAGTTAGACCAAAGAAAGCTAACCCTTTTGGGACAGGAAATGGTGGGGATTGAGAAGTTCTTTTCTGTTTTGCTGAAAGTTACTTAGAAGAAAACAAGTTATATAAAAGTACATGGGTTTAATACCGAACTTAAAAGTTTAAGGACCAAGATAAGCCCATATTTACATTGGGCTTTAGTTTGGATTTGTAAAGCCTGAAAAAAGAGAGATTTCCTTTTTTGAAAATTAGGTTTTCATTTACCATTGTATATCCTTAACTGGCATATCTTGACATTCTTATTCCTTTTTGTAAATTGAAAGAACCAGATAGTAACAATGTCACAAATTACTTGTTTATAGGACATTGCTCATTGGATGCAAATATATATAATATATATATATAATATATATATATATATATCAAACAAGACATTAAACATTATTGCAGCCTCCACAATGTATACAGTGCTAAACAATATGATTTATGTTTCCAAATAAGAAACAAATGGTTCTAATCTAGATGTGCATTTGAAATATTTTAATAGTTCACAACATGAGTATAAACTGTAAGGAAAGTTTCATCTTTTTCACTGTTATGCATGAAGCCTCTAACCCTTCTAACCCTTCCAAATCTCACCTCTAGTTACGGGTAAGGCTGGGGCCATCAGACATAACATTCTTGTTACGGTGCTATATTCTTACACTGAGATTCAAAACCTTGAATCCATAATGACATCTCCTTGTCACTGCCCTTATGCCTTCCACTAAACCTTGTAAAGTCTATCACCTGATAAGTCTCCCATAATCTTTCTCCTCTGTTGTTGTCTGCAGCTTCTTTCATGATACTTTCATGAATATCTTTTCAATAATCTTGTCAAGCTTGACTTCCACCACTTCCACCATTCCCATCCACTATACACATCTCAAAATACTTCTTCTAATACCCAGTCCTGTTCATGATGTTCAAGTTCCTTCAAGTGTTGGAACGCAGCTTTCCACTGAGCACATTAGTAAAATGGAGCTAGTCTTCCTTAGAAGGAGACTTCTGCTTTCTGATGGCCTTATGTAAGACCTTCTAGCATCCTCTTACTGGGCATTGTATCCTCTGCTTTAATCATGAGATGAACCAAATCAAAGTTTTCCTCACACAACAAACTCTCTGTAATATCTTCTTTCTACCAACTCTCAAAGAATGGGAGACTCTCATTTATCATAGTACTTTTCAATGTCTACCTAGAATTATAGCTTTCCATGTAATATTGCTCTCTCTACTATTAGATTCATTTTAGGGAACATTGTCATTCTTACACCTAGTAGCTCTTGGGGTACAATGATGAATTTTACAATGTCTTACAGATAAAATATTAAGCATTTGGTTTATAACTAGTGAAGTAGATGAAGACACTCTTACTACAGATGCACAGAAGAAATAAATATAACTTGATTTCAGAGTTTGGGAAACTTTTTTGAAGGGATCACACAAAGATAGACTTGATAAAGAATGAAAAGAGGAAGCCAAATAAAGAAGGATGATGAGAACATTTTAAGGAGAGGGAATAACATGGGAACACAGGATAACCGAGGCCTGATACTCCAGTAGAGATAGTTTGGTATTAGCAAAATTAAGACATATAGGGCAGGAAGTGGCACACCACAACCTAGAGAGTTTGAGCCTTGCACTGATAATATGTGATCATAACACTGCATATTTGTGATACTGAGGTTGAGCCTTGTGATATTAGGTTATGTGCTAAGGGGCTTAGACTTTATTTTGTAGATGAGAAGAAGCCATGGAAAGGTGGAAGCTGGTTATATTAAAGGGGCTTTTAAAGCAGATGCATATTTATGTTCCCAACTTTCCCACATGCAGTGTTCCAGTAGGGATAGGGAGATGTTTCTTATCTGTAAAATGTATACAGTCATATTTAACTGGCTCTAGAAGAATTAAATGAAAAATGAAAATAAATGGTGGCATAACATTCTTTGAATGTTAGATATTATCTTTTTCCCTATTGCCTAGAACAAATCCTGGCACATGGAAAATGTACAATAATATTTGTTGAATATACCACAATGCTATGCATAAGAGAATGGATCCAATGTTGCACTGTGTTGCCAAAAAATAATGACTTACATTTGAATTTTTTATTTGTTTTATTTTTAGGTTGAATTTTTATTTTTATGAAAGTAATATACATGCATACTTTAAAACTCAGAGATTAATACAGGCCTTCCCACTACTCTTTCTGGCTCCTTGGAAGTCACCTCTTGTAACTCTTGTGGCTATTTCTGTCTGCATATATCTCCATTTTTCTAAATAGCATGCATGTTCTGTTATTTGGGCACTTAAATATCGTCATTATGCAGGAAATCTTTTTTCTCATTTGCATTTTCTTCATAGTTGCAGTATTCACTTTTACCACTCTGAAACGATTAACAATATTCTTTGTTTTGTTTTGTTTCATTATCACCATAATGTTTTATCCAGTATTGGGCAGGCACCCTTGACATTAGTGTCTTTGATATTTCTCTGGTTGTATAAGGTGGAGAATGATCCAAGTTATACACGACTTTAACCATTTGTCTTTTTTTTCAGCCACACCCCTCATTCCCACTTTCTAAGTTAGCTGGTGTCTGATTTTTTTAGCCCTTGTAAGTTTCTGTGGCTTAGATTGCCCTGCTTCTTTTGCTCACCACCTCAGAAGAAACTGCATTTTCATCCTTCTTTTTTGTGAGTAACTAGTCATCCATCAGTTTCCTATCATCAAAAACTTTTCATTTACTCTCATGTCCAGATTTATTTCCATTGTCCTTGTGGGTTGTTCTTTGTTCTTTATTGACATTTTAGTGTAATTGGAGGATGAATTGAAGACGTAAATACAATCAGTCTGGAACTTTAACCCACATTAGAAAATTTCAAAATGCTTTTCTATTGACCATCTGATTTGCTTCTCACCACAATCTGGAATTTTTCACAGATGGAAGTGGTATTATTTCTATTTTATAAGTTGTAGAAACAGTCTCTTTTTTACTTTCTATTATTATTTTTATTTCTAACTTTTACTTTAGGTTCAGGAATACATGTGCAGGTTTGTTACACAGGTAAACTCTTGTCATGGGGGTTCATTGTACAGATTATTTCATCACCCAGGTACTAAGCCTAGTACCCAATAGCTATTTTTTCTGTTCCTCTCCTTCCTCCCACCCTTTACCTTCAAGTAGGCCCCAGTGTCTGTTGTTCCCTTCGTTGTGTCCATGTGTTCTCTTTATTTAGCTCCAACTTATAAGTGAGAACGTGCAGTATTTGGTTTTCTATTTCTGTGTTAGTTTGCTAAGGATGATGGCCTCCAGCTCCATTCATGTTCCTGCAAAGGACATGATTTCATTATTTTTTTAATCACTGTTTAGTATTCTATAGTGTATGTGTACCATATTTTCTTTATCGAGTCTAGCATTGATGGACATTTAGGTTGATTTTATGTCTTTACTATTGGGACTAGTGCAAGGAACATAAATGTGCATATGTCCTTATGGTACGACTTACATTCCTTTGCATTATCCCAGATTATGTAATAGGATTGGTGGGTTGAATGGCAGTTCTGTTCTTAGCTCTTTGAGGAATAATTGAACTTCATTCCACAAAGGTTTAACTAATATATACTCCCACCAAGAGTGTATGAGTGTTCCAGTTTCTCTGCAACCTTGCCAGCATGTTATTTTTTGAATTTTTAATAATAACCTTTCTGACTGGTGTGAGATGGTATCTCATTGTGGTTTTGATTTGCATTTATCTAAAGATCAGTGATATTGAACTTTGTTTTCATATGCTTGATGCCACATGTATGTCTTCCTTTGAAAAGTGTCCGTTTATGCCCTTTGCCCACTTTTTAATGGGTTTGCTTTTTGAGTTGAGTTTGGTAGTTGTTAGGTAGGAATTTCAGGGCCATAATTTGTATTTATTTTCAATGATCTTTCTAGTGTGTCACAAAATCCAGGGTAGAAAACATGAAAACATTGGAACTTCAGAATTAAATAAATTTAAGAAATAAAGAAATACACTTTAGCATCATGACATAAAGAAAAGACTTCTTAAATGTCAAAAGATCTATTCACTTCATTAAATTTTTACCCTTAACTCTTGTTCACTCAGAGAGGACTTTTCATATTTAAACAAGGTGATAGTTTTTGCCCAATCTCATCTAATTTGCATCTCTCCCACCACTATAAAGGCTGAAATAAAAGGCTATTTTATCTTCAATGCTAGAGCTCACAAAAAAAGACTCTAGAGAGGCCTCATTCTCTCTTAACCATACCTTTGATAATGCAGCTCTTGCAATTTGAGAAAAACTCATCACCAATACAATCAGTTTAGATAGCTCACCTGGACTATTGGTAACTTACTCTTCAAACATGTCCCATCTTACTTGGAATAGTATTAGCAGCAACTGAGGAGACACAGGTTGGAAAGAAATTTATTCTGGCAGAGAGTGGAATTAGGTATTGAATTGTACCTTCCAAGGGTGCTGTTATTTTCTTTCTTTTACTTTTTTTTTTTTTTGTTTTGCACTTTAGTCTCTTTGTTGGGGTTCCTTTTTTTTTTTTTTTTTTGGCTTCTACCTTTCTACTATTTTCCCTAGAATGTTGCCCATTATAAGTTTTAGAAAGAAAAATATTCTTGTAAAAATTTTTGTAATAACAAGACAGTAAAAGTATGTAATCTGGTATGTTCTCTGCGTTGCTTATATATTTTTTGGAAAATAACAACTTTAATATCTTTTCTGTTACAAAAAATAAAAGTAGGTACAAAAAATGAAAATATTCTAGATTCAGTTTTTACAAAACCTTTAAAGTGGTCAGCTAAAAAATCATTGTTGAGATACACTCATTGACCGTTTTTAAGATACCTAGATTTTCTTCAAGCAGAGAATTTATCTGAACAATAACAAATAGCATCTTAATTATTTATAATCTTTTGAAATCCAAGGACAAGCAAGCACTTTCTAGTTTTTGTTTTGTTTTGTTTTTGTTTAGTTTTTTTTGAGATGGAGTCTTGCTCTGTCATCTAGGCTGAAGTGCAGTGGCACGATCTCGGCGCACTGCAACCTCCAACTCCCTGGTTCAAGCAATTCCCCTGCGTCAGCTGCCCGAGTAGTTTGGATTACAGGCGCACACCACCATGCCCAGCTAATTTTTTTTTTTTTGTATTTTTAGTGGAGACAGGGTTTCACCATTTGGCCAGATTGGTCTCGAACTCCTGACCTCAGGCAGTTCACCTGCCTCGGCCTCCCAAAGTCCTGAGATTACAGCCATGAGCGACCATTCCTGGCCACTTTCTGGTTTTATCTTTTATATATTATATTACCTAGCATTCTATAACTATTATCTATTATCTACAATTTCCAGATGGTATTTGCCTTAAAATTCGCCAGGAGATGAAAGAAAGACAAACTAAAGCCAAAACTATCACATTAAATGTCTCGCTATTTTTAAATTATTTATTTTTGTGAGCTCTGTAATTTAAATCCATTGAAGAATATACTAAAAATATACTTTTTTTTTTCTTGTTGACATTTCACTCAAAACCTATCTATTACTTTTAGAGTCAGTGAGATTAAAGTGGTTGGAAATAAATATTTCTCTTCAAAACCCTTAGTGCAAAGACAAAAGGAGGTTGTAAGAGAAAATGCACAATAAAATTTATTTTTATTTCATTTGTAAACTCGGAAAGCATTTTTAAAAGGAATTTTTTTAAAAAGCTATCCAAATCCCAAATACAAAAAGATAATTATTATCTGCAGTTGAGATCATGCAAAAAAATTCTGCCAGCTCCTATAGCTGGGAGCCAGTCTCCCTCAATCAGATTCACTTATCAGGTGTTAAAAATAAATGGAATGGAAACCCTGCTTCTGAATCCAATGTATTCCAAGTTTGCATATCCACAGGAAATCTTCCAGTAAATCATAAAATAAAACAATAGCACTGAAATTTCAGAGTAATATCCAGGACACCCACCTCATTACTCTTTTATCTCTTGGTTCACGTACATATTGCATAAGCTGAGGGGATCTGCATTGCTTCAATGATCTATATTTGAATGGAAATTCTTAACTGTATTTCAAGGTTATGATATGATGATGTGAGTTCTTGAAGTGAAGCAAAAACAAAAGAAGAGAAACAAAAAATGTAAACTTTCCTTATGGGAGTTTTAGATTAATTCATTCTAGATTTTGTGATTATGCATGAGTCTTATGTGTATATTGTTCCATTTTGATAATAAATAAATGTGATTATAGAGACTAACACTAGAAAATTAATAGGGTCTCAATTTGTTTAAAAAAAAAAAGCGTATTTGCTGCGGATTTATGAAATGTGAAGCATTGCACTTGATGATAACCACACAATACAGTCTAAAGCCCTGCACTTAGGAGAAATCAGAAATAAGTAGTTTTCTCTTTCCAAATAACTGGTGCTTGAATTCAATGATAATCTCTTCCCAAAATGGTAAGTGAATTTGACTACATGGTAAAAACAAATCTAATAATTAAAAGTTTTGAACTGGGAGGGATCTCGGAAATTATCTATTTTATCTAAAGTTTTTGTTATCTGGAGAATAAACTCAGCCACAGAGAACCTGCCTTCAGTCGCATGGCTAATAGCTAGCACATCTGCAGCTAGGAGTCAGCTCAGCATAGTGAAGAGGGTATGGGATGCAGAGTCAAGCATATTTTCTACTCTACAGATTATGTTTTAAGGAAGATTATGAACACTAATCTAAAATTGGTTAATGCCTGTGTTGATGTCATTACACAGATCTTGCAGCGTCTGTAAAAGTAGTATCAGGCCTCACTTTTAAAATGCTACAGATTTCTAAATTTTGCATGAGAAATGGGTCAGAAGAGCATTCCATTGAAGTGGCAGAGCTCCAGTTTTAGTCCATAATTCTCCTCCTATCATATCCTTCCTAATCTAATTATCTATACCTCTTTAGGTTGCAGTATTTTTTAATATCCTTAGACATAGCCTTGGTATATTAGACACACTTTCAGTAGACTGTAAAAGATGAGTAAATAAATATAGGAAGTCAAAGGAAATCAGAAGAAATACACTAGAAAGAAAATAGCCACTATCAATGCCCCACCTGCCTCCCCTACCTACTTCCCATTAAGCATATATTGCTTTTCTAAAATTAAGTGGACTATATTCCACCTTACCATAGGAATGCATTTGAAATCCTTTATGTACTTCTTTGGAAAAGTCTGAATTCCTTTTTCACAATAAGTGATTCAACATGCAAAAACAGTTCTTTCTGGAATAAAAAACATTGACTGAAGAAAAAAGTTGATATGTCTTCTCCTAATGTTACATTTTTCTCACCAGAATTTGATTACCATGATGTCTTTTCTGTGAGTCCCAAACTGACTCACTGTACACTAGTGTAGGAAACATTAACATAAAGGAATATATATATTTATTTTCAGTATTGTGTTATTCTTGAGTTAGTTAAAGCTTCTATTAATATCAGTAGGAAACTGAATAAAGATAATGTAACATCATGATTAAGGTATACACCTTTTCACAGATCACCTACATTAGTCTGTCATATTTATGGAAAAGAGAAGAGGTGCTAATCTCTGATACTGAGTAAATGAATTCAGATGTAGGCATTTGCAGAAATAATTAATATGCCACTGAATATAAAACAGACTAATTTTAAAATGAAAAGAACTGTTATTTGTATAGGATTCAGAAATATCTCTCCCTTAAATTTTTAAATATTTCTAGCAGATTAGGATATACCGCTATTACTTGTATTAATTTTAATGACTATTTCATTAGTGCTCTATTCAAAACTAAGTGCTGTTTAATTACAACTTTATATATCAATTTGTAGAATAGTTCTTTTAATAATGCTATTATCAAAATAGTTTAATAGTCTATCAGAAGCTCAAAGAAAAACCAAATTTAATAATGTAATTTAGAAACTAAATAGAAATTTACTTAACACCCTTAAGTGTAAAAGCATAATTACTATTTTATTCATTTTGTTTATTTTCATAAGAATACATATTATTAATGTGAACCTAATCTGATTTGGCTGAAATATTACCAAGATAGGAGAATCTCAAGCTTACTTTGAATCCCTACAGAAATAGTGAGTAATTTAATAGGGAAAATCAGCATGTCCAATGAACAGTTGTGGATGTCCTGAAGTAATGTGGCTAATGTGCATGGCCCATGTCCTTTAGACTGGATTCCTGAGGCAATGGTGTGAGTATCTGCAGTGAGAAGATAAAAAGCACAAGGTGAATGGTGATGATGGCTTTGCTAAGTAATCTACTTCCTTGACTGAATTCTGTAAAAAGCTAAATTCCTCTAGTAAAATTTCTTTTGCACAATGAATGAATCAAACGGAAATACAGCATGAAAATCAGAAGGACTTCTAAGGTGCTAAAGAAAAGAAAAAAGAAAAATAAAGAAAAGAACAAGAGAAATAAATGAAAAAAAGGAATCATCCTTGTAACAGTGCAGGCACAAGATGCCACAAACCAAGGCACTAACACTGAAGCCAGGCAGCCTTTTTAGGGCATCCTCTCTGGTTCCAATTCTCTGTTGTTATATTCTGTGCATATGCTTCCAAATAAAGGTGGAAGTTATTTCATTCACATTTTAGCACAGATTTAATATCTGTTTTTATCATCTCCTGTGAGATTTATTTTGCTAAGAGAAAAAAAAGAGTGAATGATATAATTTTATTAAATTATATAATCAAATAATTTTCAAAACTTGCTTAAAGATAAATATTTTAATGAAATATTTTTGTCCCTTCTATTCTGCATGGAGATTAAAAATCCCAATGGTTTCTGGATGAAAATTAAAATCTCTATTAGATTTCTAGAGCTTTTATAACAAATGGACAAAAGCGTGGTGGCCTAAAAGAACAGATATTTACTCTTTGTTCTGTCACAGCCTGGAGGACAAAAGTCCAAAATCAAGGTGCTGCCAGGACTGTGTTCCCGCCGTAGGCTCTTCAGAAGATTCTATTTCTTGCCTCTTCCACCTCCTGGTGGCCCGGGGTGTTTCTGGCTTGTGACAACATCACTGCAACCTCTGCCTCCATGATCCCATTGCTTCCTTTTCTTCTGTCAGATCTTCCCTGTGGGTTTCTTATAAGGACAGCTATCACTGGATGTAGAGCCTACCTGCATAACCAAGGATGATCTCTTTATCTCAAAGTCTTTAACTTAATTATATCTGCATTTTTTTTCATATAATGTAACATTCCTATGTTCCAGGAATTAGTATGTGAACACATCTTTTTGGTGGCCAGATTTTGTTTTTGTTATTTAAAAATCTTTCCTTATCTAGCTAGCCCAGTGAGATGTAATTAATATAACCATGAGAGGCAGTATAGCAAAAGGACAGAAAACGTCAATTTCAGACTCAAATGGACCTGGGTTTGAATTACAGAATCCATCATTCACTAGCTGTGTGGAATCATGTAAATAATTTCAAGAGTAAAAAAAAGATAACAAAATATAGCACTCCAGGAATCAAGAAAAGTCTGAAGACTTTTATACGTATACGTTAGTGCAAATACCCTTAGTGCATATGATGGTTTTCTAAGTCTGTGCAGGCACAAGTTGTTTTTAAGCAATTTCTTGATCTTAAGTTTTCATATATATGTTATCTAAATGTGACCTGCCTGAGAATAGGCCTGTTGTTGGCTTAGTTCTTTATCTTAAGTCATGGAAATTTAAAAATTAAATGAAATAATACAAAGCTGTTTAAACCAAGTCTAGGCACAAAAGTACTCAGTAAAACATATACGTAGCAATATTACAGTGCTAAAAACCTGGTATATTACTATTTTAATTTCAACTGAACCATTTAAAATCATACATGATTGAGTATTGGCTGCTGACATATTGATATTCTCCCACATTTACCTTGATAAAGAGAAAATTATCAGTATTTGTTTATCTGATATTTAAAACCAACCAAATCAGCTAGGAAATGCAAATATAGTACAGATTTCTACCTCTTGAAATGTTAGATTTTGACAAAGCTCCGTTCCTTAGGTGTTAAATATGTATTAAATGATTCATTTTACAAATAATTAGGAAACACCTACCATTGAAGATACTGTGTTTAAAATATGAGAGATACAAAAGCAGATGAGACATAGTCCCTGCCCTCACATAGCTTATGACAAATAAGATGCATGAATGTAGTCAGACTAGAGTAAAACATGATTTGTGCCATAGATATACTGTATACATAATTTCTCAAATAAGCCTTTTTAAATAGTTTCTAAAAATGAAAATATTTAAAAATCAATTAACGTGATGTAGAATTTTTATGTATTTTGTGAGCAAAGAAATATTGAATTCACCAAAAAGAATATGCCTAAATTTTGTTTTAATTAGCGATGAAAATTGCAAGTGCTTTCAGATAAGTCTTTAAAATGTGATGACTTTTCTGCCAACAGTTGATTTCCTGAAAATAAATTTTAAAGTTAATTTGCAGAAGTAAAAATCTTTCCCAGGAAAAGCTATTTTTACTTTGGTAGTTATCTATTTATTTTTGTCCAAATAGTAACCAAACCTACTCACAGAAATCTAACAGAAAGACAGCTTACAAGATGCAAAGCAGGAATGGTAAGGCAAAGATAGGCAAATTAGAATGACTAAAATATTAACTGAGTGCCTTATGAATTTTACTATAATTTGAGAGAAAATGACATAATTCATATTTTAAACATCTGTATTTCTTAATTTTTCAATATGCATTTATATGTTCACTTACCTCTGCAAGGGAATCTTGTAATAACACTTAAGATGGGACTTCAGGGGTAAACAACATTATTTAGGTCTTACTATTTAAAATTTAGGTCTTACTATTTAAAACTGTGTTTATTGCATCTCAGATTTCCAACCAAAGGGCTACAGTAAAACTAACATATACAATATATCTTAAAGTGAAGAATCAACTGGGGAAGAAATGTTATTACTGCAATCATCTATACTCAGTTCTACCTCATAAATTACCTTTGAGTTCAGCTGTATCAAAATAAATAGAAATTTCATAGTATCTCAAGCATAAATAGCGACTAGTGGAATATATAGTATCTGTGGGGCAAGAAATAAAATCATAGCTATTTGGTAAGATTTTGAAGTCACCTCTAGAGAGACAAATACTACCAGTCAGTGAAGAGTGACCTTTTTCACACATCAGAGAAGCAACATAAATAAAATTTAAGATGTAAAAGGGAACAAAAAACATAGCTGAGGTTAAGTATATCTAAGGTCTTCCTAAAGTAATATAAAATGAATTTAACCTGACAGAAGTATTTTTGAAGAAAGGACATATATGTAGAAAGATTTATATTATTTTTGTTTTTAGTTTCTACTTTTCATTAATTTGTATTCCCTTCTATGTCCCCCCATCCCACAACATTAAACTGATATGGGAGGTGGGGATAGTGAAATTTCTTTAGGTCTTTTACTTTTGGATATAGGTGTCCCAGTATGGTGTCTATTTATAGACCTGCCATTTTTAATTTGAAAAGCTTTGTAATACACCAGTAATAAATGGATTCATAACCACATCTTCCCTAATCACTACAGTGCCTGCACTGCTATTTGGCACTCATTAGCTGAAACTGCCATTCACCTAGAATTTATGACTAGCATACAATTATGTGTTATCACTACTCCAAGTGATTACTACACTGCATGTTTTAGAGATAATGGTATGCAACACTCCATGATAAATTTTACTGCAATGGATAGTTCATTTCTGTCATTTACTCTATTATTTTCCTAAAAACAGTCTCAAGAGAATTATATTGAAATGTGAGTACCTTTTGAAATTAAGAATATAGAATCAACGCTGTTCCTACAAGAGAGGAAAACTGCATTCAGAGAAAGAAGCAGATAACATTAGCAAATACATTTGAAAATACGATGATAAAAGTGAAATAGGGAAATTTAAGAACAGACTATGAATTTTTCTTTAAAAATACATGACCATATTTTGATTAAAGACTGAAAATAATATGTGTAGTTATTTGGTCATAAAAGCAAATATTTTGACATCAAATATTGTGGAATGTGTCATGGATATTTGTAAAACTTACAAAGTAATGATCAATTTGGATGTGATGCATTAAAAAACAACATATTTTTAACTGTTGAAATATGTTCATTTTTTTATCTACCTAGTACTTTAACTTATAATAGTACTTACATGAACTAATGTTCATTATTTACTTTGTGGTAAGCAAAGCACTGCTCTACATATTTCATGTGTATAATCTCATGTAATTCATGTGACAACCCAATCAATACATGAAGTGTTAGTACACCAATTTTACAAAGAAGCAATTAGGCACAGAAAGTTGGGTAGCTTACTCAGAAGCTTACCAGTACTTACCAGCTTACTCAGTAGCTTACCAAGACTACATGGATGAATTCATTTCCTTGGGCTGTCATAACAAAGCATGGACTATAAACTGACAACTTAAAAAAAAAAAAAAAAGAAAAAACAAAAACAAAACAAAACAAAAACATTAAATGTTCTCTTGAAGTTCTGGAGGCTAGAAATCAGAAATCAGGGTGCCGACAGCACCACACTAACTCTGACACCTCTGGAAAAAAATCATTCTTGGTTCTTCCAGGTTCTGGTGGCTTCACACACTTTTTGGTTTGTAGCATCGAATCTCTGCCTTTGTCTTCTTGTGTCCTTCTCTGTGTGTCTCTCTGCCCCTCTTATAATGGCACCAGTCATTAAATTTAGGGTACTCTGAGTTCAGGATGATTTCATGTCAAGATTCTTAACTGATTACATCTGTAAAGACCCTATTTCCTAATACGGTAAAATTCTGAGGTTTTGAGTCAAATTAAATTTTGGGAAACATTTTTCCTACCAGTACAATGGTGGAGCTGAATACTGTATTCAAACAAAAACATACTTTAGAGTCTGTCCCCTTGAATGTGTATGATTGTCCCAGACATAATGTTTGGTACATATTTAATTTAATAACCATTCCAACCCTCTGAGTACCTGTTCTCTTTTTTACATATAAGAATGTCCAAGGTCATGTGACACAGGGAGCATTATTTAAGTGTTTGGGTTTTTTTGTTTGTTTGTTTCTGTTGTTGTTTGTTTTCTTTAAGATGGAGTCTCAATCTGTTGCCCCTGGAGTGCGGTGGCACTATCTTGGCTCACTGAAACCTCTGCCTCCCAGGTTCAAGCAATTCTCCTCCCTCGTCCTCCCGAGTAGCTGGGTCTATAGGCATGCACCACCACGCCTGGATAATTTTTCTATCTTTTAGTAGAGATGGGTTTTCAACAAGTTGGCCAAGTTGGTCTTGAACTCCTGGCCTCTAGTGATCCATCTGCCTCAACCTCCCAAAGTGCTGGGATTACAGGCGTGCGCCCCCAGACCTGGGCTAAATTGAGTGATTTTTTTTTCTAAAACACAAAATGTGCATTCTCCTGCTTAAAATGTTCTTGATGCATTATAATTACCTTTAAAATAAAACCCAAATTCCTTGAAGTAACGTTTAGGGTCCACCAAGATCTGGCCTTTCCCTGCGTCTCCAGCTCACGTCTCTCTCCCCACCCAATAGGTGTACATTCCCTACCTGTTCTGGCCTCCTGGCTTTCTCCTAGTTGTTCCCTCTGCTGACAACACCTTTCTGACAGGCTATTTCTTCTACCTGCTCTTCTGGTCTCACCTGCCACTTCTGCTGGGCCGTTTCTTCTGATACCCCCAAGTAGGTTTGTTGAACCTGCTATGGGCTTCTATAATAATCTAAGTAGCACCTAACCTTACAGTCATTTGTGGGACAAGCATCACAATTTTGAATTCTCAGCTGCAATTTCAATACAGCTTTGCAATATATTTCAGTATACACAAGACTATAATGACTGACACTCAAATATCTATTGAAAGAAAAACTCAAAAAATGAAGCCAGAATGTCTGTAGGCATGATAAAGCAAAGGCAGAAAACTGCCAGTAGTTCATGACTTGGTGTCATCATCTTATTTCCAAAAGGCTTATTCTGACTTTTCAGTGCACTGCTTCTCAAGGAGAAAAACACATTTGGGTTTCCTGCAAGCAGCTGGGAATCAAATAATATGTCCATAGTTTCATTTACTGCTGTTATTTTCTTCATGAATCTAGAACTTCCTAATCATGCTGTAATAATTATGATAGAATACTGACATTTTCTTATCATACCTGCCCCCAGTGGTAAATGTGGAAGCACTCTGAGGAAAGTATGGAGGCAAGTAATAGATCTGCATGGTAGGGCTGTCATGGCAGATAACGTGATTGACTGGGTTGCTTGGTCACAGCCTTTGACTGCATGCATCCTGGGGTTGCACAGAACCTAAATTTACCCATATGCTTTTTCTAGAGCTCACTAAACTCACATGATGACAGAAGCAAGGCAATACTGTATAACAGGATTCCAATAGAAGAATCTTAGTTCTTAGAACATGATGGTATATGCACACTACCTACAGTATTAGATGTAGGGGTTAGGCCAGGCACGGTGGCTCATGCCTGTAATCCCAGCACTTTGGGAGGCTGAGGCAGGCAGATCACCTGAGGTCAGGTGTTTGAGACCAGCCTGGCCGACATGGTGAAACCTC